>NC_084754.1:17413406-17533406 GCF_033978785.1 Entelurus aequoreus | reverse complement strand
CCCGAAGGGAATAAGCGGTAAAAAATGGATGGATGCATTAATAATAATAATACATCTTATTTGGTATAGCGCTTTTCAGAGTACTCAAAGACGCTTTACAGGATAAAAAATTAAAATATAAAACAGTTCAAAATAATAATATAAAATACAGGAAATATAAAAGCAGTACATTGTAAAATACATAATAATACAGGACAAATACAAGACGGGACATTACAGGACACAGGACACTAATCACTGGTTAAAAGCAGATCTGAATAGGTGTGTTTTGAGAAGGCTTTTGAAGGTGGGAAGGTCTTAGCAGTCACGGATGGGTTTGGGAAGAGAGTTCCAGAGGGTGGGAGCAGCGATGGAGAAGGCTCTATCACCCCAGGTCCGGAGCTTGGTTCTGAGTGGTGGGGAGAGGAGGTTGGCCTCAGAGGAGCACAGGCTCCGTGAAGGAGTATGGCGGTGAGGTAGCAGGGGGCCTGGTTGTGGAGGGCTTTGTGGGTGAGGAGGAGGATTTTAAAGTGGATCCGGTGAGGAACGGGGAGCCAGTGGAGTGTCTGAAGGACTGGGGTGATGTGCTCACGGGAGCGAGTGTGGGTGAGCAGGCGGGCGGCAGAGTTTTGAATGTATTGGAGTTTATTGAGAATTTTGCAAGATGAGCCGTAGAGGATGCTGTTACAGTAGTCAAGTCTGGAGGTGATGAAGGCATGGATCAGGGTTTCAGCGGCAGAGAAAATGATAAATGAAATGGATAAATTACTATTTCAATTTAGAGACCTTGAGATCAAGATTTTATGCTACCGATTCCGGGTATCATGCTTCAAATCCCACTTCAAAACATGTACATTGTAGTGCTTAATCCTCACTTCCTCATTTTGATTAAAAAAAAACAAACAAAAAAAACAGTGCAAATGTTTGAATTCATTTTTCTTCGGTTGGTTAACGTGTTTCATTTATTATGATTATTTATTGTGCTCGTGGGTTAGGGTGGGAGCATTTGCCCTCAAAGTCCCCCTTGTGACCAGAGTATTTTTTTCCCTGAGCTTGTAAACATTACAGAACAACACAAAATATTTTGAGAAAAACAAAAGTATCAACCTAATCACTCTAGTATTGATTATATACTGATACTACCCTTTATATCGACGCCACCAATTTGTGAATGATCCGCCCTCCTCTTATGTGTCGTGTAATGATTGGGACAATGCCAACACTCCAACACGACTCCTTTTAATCTACTTGTTAATTTCCTGGTAATAACTGCTTACTCTCTGCTGTAAAAAGCTTCCTTTTACACTTCTTGAGCTTTACTAAGCACTTATTTATTGGTGGTTGGTGGTTAAGCTAGCATAGTGGTTAGCTTAGCTTTTAGAATACCTGCTCCTAGTGTGTAACATGTTTAGCCTTGTCCCCCGGTGATACTTAAGATACTAAGAAATGCAGAGTATTTGCCGTAATAGAGGTGATTATTATCATTTTAGGGGAGCGGCTCCACATAATTAGCTGCTAGCCGTTTGTCAGCCGGAGGACTAAAAAATAAATACAGTGTCAGTCTGTTGGCCTTTGCCGATACTTTTTCACGAAAATTGGCTCGTACGGTCGGCACAACCCAAATTTTAACACACATTTTACTTTTTCGAAGACTCCTATTAGCAAAGATGGGGATGAGTGGATAGGGAGTAGAAAATAAAAGAGCCACTTGGACGCCACCTTCGTACTTTGTCACGAGTTTGTTCTTGAATTTCAATAGCGGTATTCATCGTCTTTATCAAAGGGCTTATTTTGCAGCTATAGTCAATCAAAAAAAGCCCAGAGAGTTGTGGTGTAACTTTGTTAGTTACAGGGCCTATGCGGTTGGTTTTGGCCACTCGGGGGGCACATAACCGTGGCCCTGGGCTTTTCTAAAGGTTTGAAGGTTGTTTTTTTTAGCTAAACATTTGTGTTATGCATGACAGGGCTATTTTTGCCCAAAATGTGTAAAGGCAAATAAATGGTAAATGGCTGATACTTGTATAGTGCTCTTCTACCTTCAAAGTACTCGAAGCGCTTCAACACAATTACCACGTTCACCTACTGTTCAGTATGTTGCTCAAGAATACTCTGACAGGGGGACTGAGGATCGAATTCGCAACCATCAAGTTGGAAGCCAACCACTTTACCACCTAAGCCATGCTGCTCCGAACAGGACAAAAACTAGGGGTGTCCCGATCCAATACTGACATCGGTCCAATATCAGCAAAAAAACAAGTATCGGATGTTATCGGCTTGCATGTCAAATGTTCGATATAAACACAGACAAGCAGTCCTGCAGTGTGTTTACTTTACAAAGCTGGACAGGCAGTTCACATCTAAATGTCCTCCAATATACACAAAAGGTTATTTTTTTTATTTTATTTTGGTAAAATAATTTAGAAAAAGTAAACATGGCAGGCTACTAGGAGCTAGCAGCTACACAACAGCTAAGCACAGAAGCTTGACATAGGAAACAAATGTCCCTAATTGAAGAATATAGCAGTCTAAAACACATTTGTCAATATAAACAAGTATCAAATACCGTATATTACCAAATAACCGCCCATGTCCTAATAGCCGCCCAGGGTCTGACCCCATTTTGTGAATTAACCGCCTCTTCCTAATAACCGCCTATGTCCAAATAGCCGTCCATGGGCTGTTATTTGCATAATTTAGATTAAAATGCTACTGGGGTTGCGTTTGCTGCATTATTATTGTTTTGATGGTTTTATAGAGTACTTGGTACCATAATTGTATTTTTCCTGTATGCTGCTTTATTTAAAACTTGGAGTACTGTAGCCTTTATTTGATTTAAGTGACAGTATTATTGTTGTGTTTTGATGGTGGGTTTTATACTTGAGTACTTGGTACTATAATTTTATTTTTCCCGGTAGGCTGCTTTATTTAAAAAGTTTATTTATTTTTAGTATTGGTATTTTATTTGACAATTGTTGCACTACTGCCTTGTTGAGGCCTTGTTGATCTCTTGTCTTTTGATAGCCTACCTCTTGTTGATCTCTTGTTTTTTTGTTTGTATGTAATAATAATAATAATAATACATTTTATTTTTAAAAAGCACTTTACGTTGAGCAAACAACCTCAAAGTGCCAGTTTTATATTTTGAATAAAATACAAAACCAGAAACAGCCCAACAGCTGGAACCAGCATGCATATCCATAAAAATCTATAAAAAGGCTTTTTTTAAAAGATGGGTTTTTAAGCCTTTTTTAAAAGCATCCACAGTCTGAGGTGCCCTCGGGTGGTCAGGGAGTTTACAATAGCTTTTACATTTAAAGTTTTTTGTACGAAAAAAAAATACTGGACATTAACCATTACCAAATAATGGCCTGGTGCAGGCTGGTGCAAAAATAAATAAAAGCCTTGTGCAAATAACCGCCTGCTTCTTTTAAACGCCTGTCTCCAAAATCGATTTTGTGAAATAAACGCCCGGGCTACTATTTGGTAATATACGGTTATTATAGTTGCGTGTTACTTACAGATACAAAGTATTAGTATTAGTATTAAAAGTCACCACCAACAAACATATCTGGGTCATTCAATTTACTGCGTCATGTGTTTAACTTAATGAATTATTTACATGCCTACCATTACTCAAGCTTCTCCAAAAATACACTACAAAGTGATAAAAGTATGGACTAGAATTTGTGCTGGTATTGTATTGGGTTAATATTGGTATAAGGCTCCAATATCGGTATTGTATCGGAAGTGACACCCCTACTAAAACAAAAGTCCACTGCAGCAGATGCTGGTTCTCATGTATTTTTAGTATTACTGTTTTTGCCAGCATTCTTATGTCATTTCCTGCTAAATCATAGCCATTCAACAAACACAAATCCAATGGAACTCAAAGTGTGAAAATGGGTTTGAATCATTTTGGGGGCGGTAACTGCATGCAATATTTTCACTTTATACAAGCAAAGCCGCACAGCACAAGAACTGTTCAAACAAGTGCATTTCACCCTGACGAGGTCTAATTGTATGATTGACAGGCCTGGGCAGTGGTCAGCGGTAAAATCTATGAGTTCCCTAACGATAAGGCCAGATGGAAAACCAACTTCCGCTGTAACCTCAACAACATTCCATGTTTCAAAATGATTGAAGATAACTCCAAGTCTACCAGTCCTCATAAAATCTATGAGATAATCAACACTAAAGGTAAGACACTTCTTACTACTTGATTCTGATATTCTGTCGTCAATGAAATTTGACAAGGTGGTTTTATTTATTTCCATGTGACCAAGAAAACACATTAACTCAAGACCCAAGTGAGGACCTTGACTGTGACCTGTACACGGCTGCCCCGCAGGTGCATTTCCACCTCTAATAAAAGTGTTTTTACTCTTTAATTTCATCAGAATAGAGTGCTAATGCTTGGATTCTCTCTCCAAACAGGAACACGTTGTCAATAATTCTATGGTTGTAGAATTTGGCAGCCATCTGACAGGTACAGCATATTTACATATAGTAGAGTATAAACAAAGAAACTCTTCTTCTTTAACTGTCTTTCATGCATTTATTTCTTTTTGATGGGTGTGCTAGAGAAGACAGTATGTCCAACACAAATCCAACTATAGAGGGAAACTATTCTGTTGCTGCAATAGTTAACATAAAAATTGGTGAAATTTGATATAGAATACTTTGAGTGAATTAGAGATGGGCGATATCGCATGAAATCTAAATTGTGATAATTGTTGCAGCCTCCTGCGATAACAATATGCACTATATTGCCAAAAGTATTTGGCCACCCGTCCAAATGATCATAATCAGGCCATACATCACCAAGCCCAATGCAAAGCGTCGGATGCAGTGGTTTAAAGCACATCGCCACTGGACTCTAGAGTGCGTTTTCTGGAGTGATGAATCACGCTTTTCCATCTGGCATTTTGATGGACGAGTCTGGGTTTGGAGGTTGCCAGGAGAACGGCACAGTTCGGACTGCATTGTGCCGAGTGTGAAATTTGGTGGAGGAGGAATTATGGTGTGGGATTGTTTTTCAGGAGTTGGGCTTGGTCCCTTAGTTCCAGTGAAAGGAACTTTGAATGCTCCAGGATACCGAAACATTTTGGACAATTCCATGCTCCCAACCTTGTGGGAACAGTTTGGAGCGGGCCCCTTCCTCTTCCAACATGACTGTACTCCAATGCACAAAAAAAGGTCCATAAAGACATGGATGACAGAGTCTGGTGTGGATGAACTTGACTAGCCTGCACAGAGTCCTGACCTGAACCCTCTAGAACATCTTTGGGATGAATTAGAACGAAGACTGAGAGCCAGGCCTTCTTGACCAACATCAGTGTGTAACCTCACCAATGCGCTTTTGGAAGAATGGTCGAAAATTCCTATAAACACACTCCGTAACTTTGTGGACAGCCTTCCCAGAAGAGTTGAAGCTGTAATAGCTGCCAAAGGTGGACCAACATCATATTGAACCCTATGGGTTAGGAATGGGATGGCACTTCAAGTTCATATGTGAGTCAAGGCAGGTGGCCAAATATTTTTGACAATATAGTGTATATAACAATATTTTATTTGGTATATACTGTAATCTATCATTATCAACACTGGTCACCAATGCTTCTAATTTGGCTGCTGATGCAGAAGGTAACATATTACGTCATTTCTGTTTGTATCTTATTGTTTAATTACAATGAATCTCTTGTTAAAGGGGCTGTTTGCAACATTTACAGATGCCTTTAGGGTGCTAACTTTCCAAAGTATTTTACACAGTATATCCCGCCCTCTTACGGGATCTGTACCGTAATGATGTACTGCAACTACGTATGTACCTAACATGCACGCACGCACATTAGCTTTGGGTGTTATTATATGGAAGTTTTATTGTAGTAAAATTATTTGCAAACGCGTGTCTCAATCTGTGCAAGTGTAATCCAATTTGCGGGTATGTGTACTAATTTGTATGTCTGTATATCAATCCGAGTGTGTGTTTTAGATCTGCGTACGTGTGTTCAAAGTTGTCTGTCCCTAGTCAAAGGAACCCTCGATAGGCTGTCTACTTACATGTGACTTTTGCGACACTTCTGCCGTGTACAATTTGAGCGAGCGCATCCAGATTTGTGAGCGTGTATTACAACGTGTACACATATATTCAGAAATGCGTGCGTCTAGTACAATGAGTAACTAAGGTTGGCCTCCATTTCACAAACCACAGAAGACACCACACAATTTAAACCAATCAGAAATAACGTACAGCTGAGGTGTGTGAAAGAGAGACGCCAAGACCCGCCTTACGTTGTTTTGATTGGTTTAAATTGCATAGTCTCTTCCATGGTTGGTTAATGTAGGTACAGTGGATTGATAGCTTGGTCTGAGATGCGACATAGTGCTTGATGTTTCCTTCTGTTTCTTTTTTCCCCAAGGATATCAAAATCCAGATTGGCCTCCATCTATTACTGAACTGGAAGTGTCCATCTACTACAGAAATAAACAAATGCTTAAGACCAAAGTGAACCAAACCTGTCTACAACTCCACTACCTCCACGAGGCCCCTGAAACTACTACACTAAACTATTCACTCCGTTTCCCCACTACTGAAGGCCTCCTTGACAAAAAACAGGTAACTTCACAATCGATTGGGAAACTAACAGTGTTGTGTTAGTTACTGAAAACCAGTAACTAGTTACTTTATTTCAAAAGTAACTCAGTTACTAACACCTAAAAGTAATGCGTTACTGTGAATAGTAACTATTTAGTTACTTTTTTTTTCTTTCTTTTTTTAAGTCTTCCATTAATGCCCTTTTAGCCTTCATTTCAGTACTGTTATTGCACTGGAGAATAATACAATCTGTTGATAAACTTGACATCATCACTGAACTCTGCTAAGCAATGTGGTCTAAATACAACACACACAGACAAAGATATGTTTCAAAGGACCAATTTATTTTGGGCCAGAACAAACTGACAAAACTATTTTAAAAAGCTGCAACATAAACATAAGTAACAAACCGCATAATAACAACATAGCTGTAAACCTGACTTCACCCAAGGAAGGCACACATGACATGATTATATGTCATGTCACTATAGACAGCACACATACTGCTATACACAAGCCTAACCAGGCGTTTTTTTCTCTCAAGGAATTGTGAAATAAAATCATGTCTTCAGTGAAGCCCAGAACACTACACATTTCCCAAGTTTTAGTTTAGAGAAAAGGAAAGATTGGCCTGGCCCACTAGGATCCCTCTTTATGTTTGTGAACTTTATAGTCTATACATTTAGAGTGATGTGATAATCAAACACTCTAGAAGTCTAGAATGAAATAATATATAAGATAATTGACAAAGAGTGTGTACCTTCAGTGCTGAAAGATGAGCAGAGGCAGAGTTTGGAGTGTCTTCATTAGCTCGCTTTCCATGTTTATGTCCTCACTGTCCACTGTGTCCAGTTACTTGGAAAATGTTTTTCCTGCCATTTGCCGTTTGACGCCCGGTATCATGCTAATTAGCTGCCTGAAAGCGGGTGACTCCACTGTAGAAATAGCCTGCATGTCATCTACCACATACGCTGCAATGGCTCTACCAATGTTGTCCTGGCTAGCAGTCCCTCCGTTAAAATCCTTAGGTGGAGGTGGAGGTGAAGTGTGTCTCTCTTTACTAGCTTCGTCCAAGCATGTTGCTTTTGTAGGTGTTTCAGCAGATTTTAATTGCTGTTTTGGGCAGTATATGGGATCTTTGATCCAAGACACAACTTACATTTAACTAAAATGTTCTTTTCTTTGTGCTCGACAAAAGAAAAGTAGTGAGAATATCTCCATGTTAAGAAACTCGACTGCGGCTCCGCCACGATGTCTTGTTAGTAAACACAGACGCCCCCCGCCCCACACACACACACACCCACACACACACACAGCGCGTCTCTTGTGACACAGGAAGAATCAGAAGGACGACACCGCAGCTCTCCAATAAAACACACTCAGATCTTCTCAGTTTCTAGCCGATACTATATAAAAAATAACGTAAAATAACGCAGTAACGCATCATGTAGTAACCGTAACTGAGTTACTGAATATAAAAAATAACGCGGTAGACTACTAGTTACCGCCGAAAATAACGGCGTTACAGTAACGCGTTAGTCCCAACACTGGAAACGAATGACAAAACATAAAGCCATGCCTTAAAAGGGACAGATGATGATTTTGTCTTATAAATGTTAAAAATAGGGTAGTGCCAATTGATCAGCCACCAATCAGTACCGGCCGATTTACGTAAAAAAGGAGATGATCGGCCGTTACCGATTAATGCCTTTTAATGCCGATCACAAACGCAGATCGTTTCTAGCTGACAAGCATTGAGCAGCTAATTGTGTGTCTCCATAGGCATGCTAATAGCAAAGCTAACCTCGCTTGAAACAACACCAAAAAATAAATGCTTAGTAAACTTTAAAGGGGCATTGCACTTTTTTGGGGAATTTTGCCTATCGTTTACAATCTTTACGTAAGACAAGAACACAGTTTTTTTTTGGTTTTTATCGCTTTCTAAATTGTAATAATCTGCTCATTTTAGCCCCTTCAGCTCATCAATCATTTGTATGCGTGTGGATTTATGATTACTTCTTCATCTAAACGGAGATATAAGAAGCCTATCAGTTGGGATGCCAGTGAGAGCAGACATTGTACAGTTAGTAATCGTTTTATTATGTTGGTACTTTGTATTTATTGTTTAGCACTTAGCAAAACTTCAGCTTGATGCTTGTTTCACTAAAGCTGGATCCGTTTAGCACACAGTTTCTAAAAGGTGTTGCTCTTCCTCCTAATATTTAGGCTAAAAAATACACGGTTCTGGATCATTGCTTGTCACAAAATACTCTTTGTTGTCTGCCATGATGAGCAGTAGTGTTGTTGAAGGGAAAAGCCAACATTGGAAGATACGGCTTCCATGTACAGCATCGCTTCCCACTTGTTCCATGGAGACTTTGTTTCTTAAGCAGTGCAGATGTAAGTGAATAACTGCCCTGCCCAAAAATGCTGGAAGGACAAAATAAAATATATATATATATATATTTATTAAATGCGTCATTAATTGATTATAACTGGAATCAAATCCATAAATTATTTTATTTGATGTAAATTGACATGTAATTATTTAATCATTTAATTATTGATTCCATTAGTTAATTAATAAATACACAATTAAATTAAATAATTATTTAATTTAATTTTTAAAAAATAATAATAATGATTTAATTATTTTAGGATTACATTTTGCAGATGATGTGGTCCTGGTGGCTTCATCTGGCCAGGGTCTTCAGCTCTCACTGGATCGGTTTGCAGCCGAGTGTGAAGCGACCGGGATGAGAATCAGCACCTTCAAGTCCGAGTCCGTGGTTCTCGCCCGGAAAAGGGTGGAGTGCCATCTCCGGGTTAGGGAGGAGACCCTGCCCCAAGTGGAGGAGTTCAAGTACCTAGCAGTCTTGTTCACGAGTGAAGGAAGAGTGGATCGTGAGATCGACAGGCGGATCGGTGCGGCGTCTTCAGTAATGCGGACGCTGTATCGATCCGTTGTGGTGAAGAAGGAGCTGAGCCGGAAGGCAAAGCTCTCAACTTACCGGTCGATCTACGTTCCCATCCTCACCTATGGTCATGAGCTTTGGGTTATGACCAAAAGGACAAGATCACGGGTACAAGCGGCCGAAATTAGTTTCCTCCGCCGGGTGGCGGGGCTCTCCCTTAGAGATAGGGTGAGAAGCTCTGCCATCCGGGAGGAGCTCAGAGTAAAGCCGCTGCTCCTCCACATCGAGAGGAGCCAGATGAGGTGGTTTGGGCATCTGGTCAGGATGCCACCCGAACGCCTCCCTAGGGAGGTGTTTAGGGCACGTCCAACCGGTAGGAGGCCACGGGGAAGACCCAGGACACGTTGGGAAGACTATGTCTCCCGGCTGGCCTGGGAACGCCTCGGAATCCCCCGGGAAGAGGTGGACGAAGTGGCTGGGGAGAGGAAAGTCTGGGCTTCCCGGCTTAGGCTGCTGGCCCCGCGACCCGACCTCGGATAAGCGGAAGAAGATGGATGGATGGATGGATTACATTAATGAGTTCATTTTTGCATTATTATTTCACAATTTGATTCAAATTGATTTCATTTCATGATTTAATCAATTCAAGAAATCAAGAAAACAAATGACCAAAATCTGTAAATATTACATGTTATTATGAATGTGCCTGTTACTACATTAAATATATACTTACAGCATGTACAGAACACCTTAATGGAGGTGTTTGAATGTTTTTTTAAGGGCTTAATAGGAATAATACAGAGACTCCGACTCTATTGTAAGAGGACTTTAGATCCCATTTATTTACTATTTAGAATGCATAAAAAAGACAATTATATTGATTCTTCTGTTAATAAGGTTTGTGAATGATAGGCAAAATACCAAAAAAGTGCAGTTCCCCTTTAAGAAATGTAGACAGAAGCATGTTACATCTGAAAGTAAGCTGTTATTCACAGGAAATTAACAAGTAGATTAACAATCTGTTATGAACCTGCTCAGTGGCCTTGTGGTTAGAATGTCCGCCCTGAGATTGGTAGGTCGTGAGTTAAAACCCCGGGCGAGTCATACCAAAGACTACAAAAATAGGACCGATCACCTTGGCACTCAGCATCAATGGTTGGAATTGGGGATTAAATCACCAAAAGGATTTCTGAGCGCGGCCACCGCCACTGCTCACTGCTCCCCTCACCTCCCAGGGGGTGGAACAAGGGGATGGGTCAAATGCAGAGGGGTCATTTCACCACACCTAGTGTGTGTGTGACTATCAGTGGTACTTTAACTTTAACAAGAGTCTACATCAGTCGTTAGTGGTTACCAACCTTTGAGGCCAAGGTCTCTGGTCTCAGCCAAAAACCAAAGCAAGATCTAAGCCTGTTGTCAACTATGTTTTATATATATATATATATATATATATATATATATATATATATATATATATATATATATATATATATATATATATATATATATATATACATACACATACAGGTAAAAGCCAGTAAATTAGAATATTTTGAAAAACTTGATTTATTTCAGTAATTGCATTCAAAAGGTGTAACTTGTACATTATATTTATTCATTGCACACAGACTGATGCATTCAAATGTGTATTTCATTTAATTTCGATGATTTGAAGTGGCAACAAATGAAAATCCAAAATTCCGTGTGTCACAAAATTAGAATATTGTGTAAGGGTTAAATTTTGAAGACACCTGGTGCCACAAACTAATCAGCTGATTAACTCAAAACACCTGCAAAGGGCTTTAAATGGTCTCTCAGTCCAGTTCTGAAGCCTACACAAACATGGGGAAGACTTCAGATTTGACAGCTGTCCAAAAGGCAACCATCGACACATTGCACAAGGAGGGAAAGACACAAAAGGTTATTGCTGAAGAGGCTGGCTGTTCTCAAAACTCTGTGTCCAAACACATTAATGGAGAGGCAAAGGGAAGGAAAAACTGTGGTCAGAAAAAGTGTACAAGCGATAGGGATCACCGCGCCCTGGTCAAGATTGTGAAAAAAAACCCATTCAAAAATGTGGGGGAGATTCAGAAGGAGTGGACAGCTGCTGTAGTCAGTGCTTCAAGATCCACCACCAAGAGACGCTTGAAAGACATGGGTTTCAACTGCCGCATACCTCGTGTCAAGCCACTGTTGACCAAGAAACAGCGCGAAAAGCGTCTCACCTGGGCTAAGGAAAAAAAGAGCTGGACTGCTGCTGAGTGGTCCAAAGTCATGTTTTCTGACGAAAGCAAATTTTGCATTTCCTTTGGAAATCGAGGTCCCAGAGTCTGGAGGGAGACAGGAGAGGCACAGGATCCACGTTGCCTGAAGTCTAGTGTAAAGTTTCCACCATCAGTGATGGTTTGGGGTGCCATGTCATCTGCTGGTGTCGGTCCACTCTGTTTCCTGAGATCCAGGGTCAACGCAGCCGTCTACCAGCAAGTTTTAGAGCACTTCATGCTTCCTGCTGCTGACCTGCTCTATGGAGATGGAGATTTCAAGTTCCAACAGGACTTGGCGCCTGCACACAACGCAAAATCTACCCGTGCCTGGTTTACGGACCATGGTATTTCTGTTCTAAATTGGCCCGCCAACTCCCCTGACCTTAGCCCCATAGAAAATCTGTGGGGTATTGTGAAAAGGAAGATGCAGAATGCCAGACCCAAAAACGCAGAAGAGTTGAAGGCCACTATCAGAGCAACCTGGGCTCTCATAACACCTGAGCATTGCCAGAAACTCATCGACTCCATGCCACGCCGCATTAACGCAGTAATTGAGGCAAAAGGAGCTCCAACCAAGTATTGAGTATTGTACATGCTCATATTTTTCATTTTCATACTTTTCAGTTGGCCAACATTTCTAAAAATCCCTTTTTTGTATTAGCCTTAAGTAATATTCTAATTTTGTGACACACGGAATTTTGGATTTTCATTTGTTGCCACTTTAAATCATCAAAATTAAATGAAATAAACATTTGAATGCATCAGTTTGTGTGCAATGAATAAATATAATGTACAAGTTACACCTTTTGAATGCAATTACTGAAATAAATCAAGTTTTTCAAAATATTCTAATTTACTGGCTTTTACCTGTATGTATGTATATATATATATATATATATATATCTTATTTTTATTTTTTTAAACAAAGCTATTATTATTGGTTGATGTCAACATTTTGGCTTTTTCTCTTTGGGCTACTTGCCGTTTTCCCAATTTTTGCCAGTGATTTCTTTTGTTTTACGTAATCTGCCCAGGGCCAATGACAAACGAGTTACGGGCCAACAATGGCCCCTGTGACGCACTTTAGGCACCCCTGCTGTAGAAGCTAACTTGGTATGGCCACCATAGTCTTAGTACTGTAGCAATTTGTTCATCCTATGGTCACATATGGAATGCAAGTCACATGGTTGTCTTATGCCAGCCTTGTTTTATCATATATTACTGCCTTTGCACATATCAAAGTTTATTTTTGTATGCACAAAAAAATCTACACAAAATGCGTACTTTGGAGCAATGTTCACGGACTTTCGTATTGGGCCTGTTAGCTTCCCGTCGCAGGCGAGCGATGAGGGCTGGTATGGTATGGTATGGTTGTGGTTGAGGGAAGAGTTGTTTGATGTTGGATGCTAGAAAACGTCCGATTTGTTGCAACAGTCAGCCTTGATGCATTGTTGCAGCTCGATGATTTTTGTGTAAGTCATGCAACGCGCGTTTGCGAGACGAGCAGGTGTCATGTGCGGCCGTGCTCGGGGTGTGTGGCCGCGGTGTCAAGAGCGGTGGGATGTGAGGCAGAAGAGAGAGCGGCAGAGGCGTGCGGGCGTATTCAGAAGTTGAAAAGCGTGCCTATCGGCGGGTCTGTTGGTCACTCTCCGGGTGGGGGTGTCACTGATCGCAAATTAAAACATTATTTTTTCTAATATTTTCACGATCGACCGGTAGGATCCCAAAGATCAACTGGTCGATTGCGATCGACAGGTTGGTGACTCTTGGTCTAGATGGTATGTGTGTATGTACATGCAAAATCCTGAAAAGTGTGATTGTCCCAATGCTTTTGAGTTATCTCGTTTTCCAGTTGATATTAATTTAGCAAAATACTGTACTTCTATTTTCTAACCACCAGATTAGGTACACTGAAAACATCTTGGAGAGCATCCAGAGAGGAATCTTCCTTGAGGTGTGCCAGTCTGGCATTTATGCAACCAGGCATGACAATTGTCGAGTCTTTGCCAGCACTGACAACCCCAGCATGGTTCCTGCACAGCCCAGAATTCTACCCCAAAATAATACCGTGGAACTCTTCAGCTTTGAAAAATTTGTAGCTGGTGGGTGTGGATCAGCCAGTGAAATATTTTCTTTCCAATGGGTTACACAATTCGGTCAAATTTATGTACATTTGTTCCAGAACTGGAACAATACCGTGAGAACAACGGAAGCTCTCCCAACTACACAATTACCATGTGTTTTGGGGAAAAGTTTCCTGATGGGAAACCACTGGAGAAGAAGCTTATTTCTGTCCAGGTAAAGACCGCTAATTTTTAATTTTTTTTTTACAAGACCCACAGTTCCTGTCTTTTAAAGTCGCACTAATATGTCTCCTTCTGCACAAACACAGGTGGTCCCGCTGATCCTCAAACATTACTACGAAATGGCCCAGAAAGAGGGAGCATCTTCTCTTAACAGCACCAATGTCAGCCTTCAATTCTCTCACCTTAGCTTGTTTGATTTTATTGCATCTAAACTCAGCCCGCCACCAACTGAGTTCCACCAATAACATTTTTTTTGTCATTTGAAAATGATATTAAAGTTAATAAATGTACTTGTATTGTGAATGACTTAATTCTTCAGTTACTCCTTATCCATAAATGTTGCACACTTAAAACCTGTTTCAGTCCATTATTTCTCTCCTTTGAAATGACCAGTTGGTGCATTGATATGTTTGGAAAGCCTGATGAGTCAACTTAACAAGTAACTGCTGCTAAGAATCATACATGTACACTGCTGTTCTCTAACAAGGAGCTAAACAGCAAAACAGGTTTGTGTAATATGAATCAATTAACATTTGGACATCATGAGACTAAGACAACACTTAACATTTGATCTAATGGGCACTAAACAGCCTGCCATAAACTCCTTGAGCTGATTGTCAACAAACATGGGGGTTTCTTTCATAGAGGACGCCTGCTGATAAAGAAGTTGGCCCAAAGCTAACTACAAAGAAAGGGAGGCGTTTGTACAGAGCAAAACATTTGCCAGCGATGACTAGGGTGCTAAAGCATTGTAATCTGTGATTTCATCATTGAAATTATTGAACTGGACAACCAGCCTTTTACCATAGTTGAAGATACCGGTTTTTGTCAGGACAAATCCACAGGCAGTTTGTGAAATCTACCTTTGAGTCTTGTTTACCTCCAGGTGTGCACAAACTACAGTTACCGTAATTTCCGGACTATAAGCCGCACCTGACTATAAGCCGCACCAGCTAAATTTAGGGGAAAATACAGATTGCTCCATATATAAGCCGCACCCGACTATAAGCCGCAGGGTTTTGATGTGTAATTACCGTAGTATATAGGGGTTCCTGTCAGAGATGACTGTTTGGGAACGCAAAGCGTCCCATTTATTAACAATAAATCTTTCAATTATTCAATCAAACATTCACATCTTTGACATGGCGAACAGCATTCGTGCAGAGTACAAATAATACAACGGTGCAAAGTAATACAAAGTGCTCGCCTGTACGTTATCAAAATAACCAGCCTACCGGTATTTGAAAAGTCAGTCTTTAATCATTGTGTCATCGTCTTCCTCCTGCGTACTAAAACCACCGAAATCCTCTTTGTCGGTGTCGGAGAAGAACAGGCCGTAAATAAGCCGCACCCTTGTATAAGCCGCAGGGACCAGAACGAGGGGAAAAAGTAGCGGCTTATAGTCCGGAAATTACGGTAAATCAAAATTTAATAGATATATGTAAGTTATTGGCCTTATAGCGGAACTGCACTTTTATTGGAATGTTTTCTATTGTTTACAATCGTTATAAAAGACATGACGATGGATTATTTTTTTATTGCATTCTGAATGTGATCAAAAGTCCGCTTACAATGGAGCCTATGGGAGACTCTTAATTCTGCCTAAAAAAAAACCTTAAAAAACATCCAAACACCTCCATTAGGGTTTTAAATACATGATGTAAGTATATATGTAATGTAGTAACAGGCACATTTATAATAACATTTATTATTTATGTTTTTGATCATTTTAGGCATAGGCAGCGCATTAATTTCAAATGCAAGTGCTTTTCGTGTCTTTCTCGTGGCTGTCAAAGTATCCCAATTTATCGGATTATATTCTCAGCAATCTACTTTTCAGGTGAGATGCATGATGATCTACAGTGAACTTCCAGGGAGCAAGGAACGAGGAAACAGCAGACCAAACGATGATGTAAACATAGGGACACACGGAAGTGATCACGTCGCCGCTATAAATAGTTTATCTGTGTTAGCGCTTATAATAACAATAGCACTAATACTTGGTTAATATTCAAGTCATGAAATGTAAATGAATATTGTTGCCGCTTTTTGAATGTGTTTTTGTCGCATTGTATGGGCAGAATAAAGGACCTACCATTGGCTCCGCTGTAAGCAGACTTTTATTTAGGTTTATTTAATATTTAGAATTTTATTTTTTTTAAATCCATTAGTCGTCATGTGTTTCATATTGATTGTGAACGATAGGCCAAAAAAAAAAAAATGCCGTTCCCCTCTAAGAAGCAGGAATTCATCGATATCGGCTTGAAAAAAACATATCGCGCATCCCTAATTGATTCCATATTTCTACCGGAAAATGCCACTCAGCCTGGTTGAGTTAAATATACCATATGCTGTCAAGGCCATTCTAATATTGACAATATTATCTTAAAGGGGACCTATTAGGCAACACCAACTTTTACTACATATTGGTACCTGTTTTTGTCGATCTGGGATCTGCATAAGTCCTGTAAATTTGAAATTGAGCCATAGAGGCATGGCGGGGATATTTATAAAACAATCTTGCCTTTCTTCATACTTTCTCTAAATGAGCTGTTTGGAATTTGCCCAGCTTGTGACATCAGCGGATATCTCTATATATGGAAAAGAACTTCACGCGAGTCCGCCATTGTGGTCCGAAGTCATAGTCACAAAGTTCCTTTTTTGTCTCTATCCTCTGGTTGTGGGGCAGACTGGCTCCTACATGCACATGCATATGCATTCTCTGCTGTTGCCATTTCTAATACACAATAGCGTACAGTTCTAACATATCTGTCAGTAGACTCAATATGCAAGTGCTAAAAACCCCAACATGGCTGACGGGGAGAAGATGCAGTCGAAGTGGAGGTACGACAATAAGAACGCCCACAAAACAAAGCATTCTGAAAAGACAGTAACAAAGCCGCTTGAATATGGTCTGTAAAACAATCTATACAAATTTTTTACCAAACAACAACCATTACATGTTAATGTTACGTAGACCACAAGAAAGTTAAAATGTAGAAAAAAATACACAATATGACCCCATTAAAAAGGACCTACGATGATTTTCCTATTTTCTGGTAAATGGGTTCTACTTGTATAGCGCTTTTCTACCTTCAAGGTACTCAAAGCTCTTTGACACTATTTCCACATTCACACACTGATGGCGGGAGCTGCCATGCAAAGCCCTAACCACTGCCAATCAGGAGCAAGGGTGAAGTGTCTTGCTCAAGAACGTGTGACCAGGATGGCGGAAGCCAAGAATCGAACCAGAAACCCCTAGGTTGCTGGCACGGCCACTCTACCAACCAAGCCATGCCGTCCTTTTTCTGACTCATAAATGTTGTTACAATTTTGGATACCCTTGTTAAACAATGCCAAAGTGTCAAATAATAAGGTTCATGCATTTGGGTGTGAGCTTGCAACCTTGTGAATGCAGTGTTTTACAGTCTCTTTTTAAAAGTGGGCCATTTGTGACGTCACAGATTGACAGATGTACTATAGTTTACCTAAAATACTTAGTAACTGGTTGTTTAAACCAAATGAAAGATGCTTTTGTGAAAAATGACTCAATAATTTATTTGAAAGCTCATGACTGAAGTCTACCAGCATTGTGTTAGATGTGGATGGTTACAAATTAGTGACGGAAGAAAACTGATTACACAGATTCATTTGTTACAAAACAATCATAACTTTACTAAATTCAAGTCATACCGCAGGCAGCATTTGCAGAGAGAAATATTCATGTAATTAAATCTAAATGATCTACAATCTATGTTGAACTGATTTGATTTTTTCAAATGTAGCATAATAAAGACTTTTCATAATTTAATTAGCTGCTTTAACTCTACCTGTGACATATTCGCAGTGCAGAGAATCAGACACCTAATCCTTAAAAAAAAAACACCATTATGTTGTGAAGTGCAAAAAGACTTGAATCCCAGTAAAAGACAGAAACAGATACGTGTGAATATTCCCATTGATACATGTCATTGTTCTCTCAGGGCAGTACATCGATCACAACTGGACTATTCAGTTTGTCTTAGAAGACAATTCATCTCTCATTTTAGCCTGCTTCATCCTCGTACGCTCACCTGGTGCCGGATCCAAAGTACAGTAATTATCCTCTCCAAGCATGGCGCTTCTTGTATTCAGAAAATTTACTTTCCACAAGAATATCCCCTTTTGTAGAGGACAGATAATTTGGATGCTTCACCAGGCTCACAGACTAGAGCTGTCCTATTTAAGTCTGTGAGCATGATCTGATGAAGCATGCTCAAAAAAGAGGTGAAATGTCTTCTAACACAATCTTAACAATCCAGTTGAGCACAAGTCAATGTCCTGAAAAGAAAAATAGAAACCTGTGTGATGAAGAAAATAAATCTTACTGCAAACTTCAGTCCAGTAAAAAAATGAGTGTTGATGCGTCGTCAATCATCAGTTTTCATTGGCTCAGCCTCTGATTTCTTGAGTTTCCTCGCCTGTTTGTACTTGTCCACATACGCCTTGACCAGAATGCCCACCTTCACCGGGTTAATTTCCCTGCTCTTGCTGTGGCACACCTAGCGGAACAGGCAATTACTTCAAATTTAAAGTCTTAGCTCTAGACACGATATTGACAATGCACCTTAGAACGCACCTTCTGCACAGCTTTGCGTAGAATCTCTTTGTATTCTTCCTTGTTGATATCCCTCTTCTGATAGAAAGGTTTGATTGCGAGTTTCACCTCTTCAACGGCTCTCTCCTGCATGTGAAGCTTCTTCAAATACTCCCCAGAGGCACCTTCGCTCTTGGAAGAATCACTGACCGAGCCAGGTTCACTTGTGTCCTACGACAGTCACGATAGTTCATGAAAAAAAGACCAACCTTGGGGGAGAGGGTGGGCTGTTACTGGCGATGGATCAAGTTTCGGCGGAAAGCTGTCCACAGATAAGTAGGCGTTCTTGGCAGTAGTCGCAAGAAGGATAAAACGTATTAATGCCATGAGCTGCATAATATGCTTTATGGTGACCAAACTCTGTTTTGTGTTTTAAACTGTCACAGTTATTACTTTTTAACATTGACTGGATATAACAGTTTAAAGTAAACAAATCATTGATTATGTTAATCCAGCTGTTACATTATGCATGTAATGATGTCAGTATCAGTTTCATTTCATCTGAAACGCCATCACTTTCAGGTTTCCCTTGTGGCCACAAGCTGTTGCTACATCAACGTTCTGTAACAACACTGCCACCTGCTGTTGGTTCAGTGACCCTACATGTTAAATTATTGACAGACAGGTTGAAATTTTGTTTACAAAATTTAGAAATATGAACAATAACAATCCTATTTTTTCATGAAACTCCTCAAAATGAACTTCACTTCAGTTACAGAGGTACCTCCAGTTACCACCCTAATTTTTTCAACAGCAAACATTGTAAACATGGATAATTGGTTCTAGACTCGACAATAGTACCTGTTGTAGTAAATGTTTGTAATCTGTGCACACTTAAAATACAATATAAAGTCATTTATAAAACAGAAAAATAATAATTAAGCATAAAATATGATCATAAAGTTTAAAGAAATACTAAAAATACAATGGAATCTCGATTTGCGATACTGCAGATCGAATAAAAATATGCTTCCGTGTACAAACGTTTTATCTACCCATTGTGTGCCTGGAAGCACAGCCATTGTAGGCAGGCTGATCGATCTACGGTGCTCACTGCTTATTTAGTCAGAACAATTTGCTACAATGCTACTTTGTGTGAGTTTTTAAGTGGTTTTTTTAGCCTTTTTACAAAAATGTTTCTAGTTTTTGCTAGCTCAATATGACTCCAAAGAAAGCAATGGCCAAGCAGTGTGTTATTTGAAACATTCAGGAAGTACTTACAGCGATGTTGAATAGGGATGTATATTGTCTTGTTTTTTTGCAGCGGTACCTGAATGAATGTGACAGCGTGCGCTTGTCATAATTAGAATGGTCAGCTGGATAAAACAAAAAGTATCGATAGCCGTCTTATTAGTCCAGAATTTTAACAGTCCTCTTGGACTGACTTAATTTGGAACCGATACCAAAAAATACCAGTACTTGGTATATACCCCTATTGTCGACACTGCCGTCCTACCTTACCGCCCCCAGCAGACAAAAAAAGTCAAACCAACAAGGTAAAATGGAGTTTCTTTTTTATTTCTAACATTTTAGCGACCTGGCTGTTAAAGTTCAGGGGTTTTGTGGTTTCAAACCGTGAGGGGACCACAAGGCTAGTGTGTGCGTGTGTGTGTGTGTGTGTGCGTGCATGCGTTCACGTAAGGAAAACAATTCAGCTAGTTGTTGTTGTTTTGGCTTTGTTAATAAAGAGATAGTTGATCCTTCACCGCCTTATGTTTTTTTGGTATACAGTACTCTGTATAGCACTTTATATTGTGTTCCAAGTGTTCAAACCTTTACTAAAATATGGCATTCTGTCGAGGCCGATACCCATTAATCATGTTTACATTGGTTCTTAAAGAGAAATTTCTAAATTAATTACTTACCGGTACTCATTGTCTATTTGTTTATTTTCTGATATACTGATTAAATTACTGAATTAATTATCTATTTAGAGTGAGTAGTAACAAATGTGTTAGTAATTGCTATAATACAAAAAGGGGTAATATTAAATAAGCTCTGCTTCTTCCTACTCTTTTTCGGACATGCTCTAATGAGAAACTGTAATTATGTGATGTATCAATTGTATGCTTGTTCGGAATAGACTAACACCATAACCATAACCACTGTAATGGTAAAAACCTACTGCTTTATCTAAAGAGGAACCTAGCACAAACAACTGTTCTCCCGTTAAGCACACATTTACTCCATCTTAAAAAAAAAGGATGAAAGAGCAGGTTTAGTGTTTGTGAGTTTGTGAAGGCACCTCGTTCGACAATAGGGAGGTTTGGTTGTTACTGGTGTGGAAAGTGACAGAGAAACGTGTGCGCTAGTTTACACATATGTTGTTAGAATGGAGCACTACTGCTTGCATGTTAATGTTGGTATTAAAGTTCAAAAGGAGTGTGACTCTATTGAGACGCTACAAAATCATACGCTGCCTACTGCACCCCGTCTGACGAGAGCTCCTGTATTGCCGCTGAGCAACACTGAGTCTGCACCAAATTAATGCCGGGCATACGACACAGGAATGTTTGGATCCGGGGACTAGCTTCGCATGAGGAAGCTTGTTTTTGTTTAGGTGTTGGTTCATAGTTGGGAAAGTTTAAAAACTTGGTAACTGGAGGTACCACAATTGTTTACTACAATTCCATTGTGGTGGTGTATATTAGCAAACAGGTCCCTACCTGAGTGGTGGTCTGTTTAGTGGACGAGGGTCTCCGAGCCGCTTCCTGCTTCAGCTTTAATTTATACCGTGCAAGCTCTGAAAGAAGGAATGGTAAACAAAATTGAACAGATGCATATGAAGCATAATGTAAAGATAAGAAATCAACACCTACTGCTTGCAGACTTGTCTGGTTGTGATCCATCAGGTTCTTGAATATTCCAGGTCACCCTCTTCCCTTGAATCTTAGCTTTGGCTCCTAATGGAGGCGGCACCTGCTCTGCCTCAATCCTCCCTTCTTGTCTGTTGTCTTCCTGTTTGACAATGGGACCAATGTCTTTGGTGTGCTCGGGCTTCACACCGTCCAGGTTGTGATGATCAACATCCATGGTGACGTCCTCATCCGGTTCAGGGGCCTGCTTGATGGGGACTTTAAATCCAACTGTGTTTGCCTTAACATCGAGATGAGAGTGGTTCGGTGAATCCTGGTGAGAGCCTGCTGTGTGATGTGAGGTGACAGGCAATTCGAACGACGTCGGCTCCACTTTTATTTTAGTAGATTCACAAATGTCTTCTGTTTTTACGGTTTGGCATAACTTAATGTCAACAGGCTTTTTTTTAATACTTTCTGTCTTATTCGTTTGGCATAACTTTATGTCAACAGGCTCTTTCTTGACGCTTTCTGTCTCAATCGTTTGGCATAACTTCATGTCAACAGGCTTATTTTTGATACTTTCTGTCTTAACCGTTTGACATAACTTTATATCAACAAGCTCTCTTTTGACGCTTTCTGTCTTAATCGTTTGGCATAACTTCATGTCAACAGGCTTATTTTTGATACTTTCTGTCTTAAGCGTTTGACACAACTTTACATCAACAGGCTCTCTTTTGACACTTTCTGTCTTAATCGTTTGACATAACTCTATGTCAACAGGCTCTTTTTTGAGGCTTTGGTTACAGATGTTCAAAGTTGTATCTTCTTTCTTGATGTGTTTAGTGATGGAAGAATGTTCAAACATATCGATGGATTGCTGCCCTTTTTTTTTTATTTCTGTCTTGACTTCTGTAAATGAGGATGTACTGTCTGCCCTGTCACTCTTCATTGCTGCAATGGTAGAATCCAACACATCTTTTTTGACATGTGCAATCTTATCCTCTTTTACAGAAGCGTGAAAATCATTGCTCTCCTTTTTCATGTCCCTTCGGAATTTCGAGGTGTTTATTTTGGACAAATCCTCTGCTTTCCTTCTCTCTCTTGAGTTTGATCTTGATCTGGGTCTCCGATTGTCTTTCGATCGAAACTCCAACTTACGATGTTGCGGTTGTGTGTGCTCTTTCCTCCTTTCCTTGGATCTGGAGTTGGATCGTGATGTTGACAGGGATCTGGAGCGTGAGCGCCAACGTCTCCGGTCCTTCGATCTACCTCTGGACCGTGATCTCGATCTAGATCGACCACGTCTGTTGTCTTTCGACACTCTTCTTCTCTCTCGGCCACTCTCGCTATTGTCCGTTCTTTTGTCGCTCCTTTGTTTAAGTTTCTTTCTTCTTGAGCGCTCTCTGCTGCTGGAGCTGGAACCAGACCTTCAGACAACGATAGAGGTAAAATGAGTACAGTGGTACCTCTGTTTTTGTTAGTCATCCGTTACAAAAGGTCAGACAAAAACAGACTAATAAAAAAACTGAAGTCATTTCTCCCTAAAAAAGAATGTACTATAATTTCTGGACTGTAAGACGCAAATTTTTTGCCCACGCTTTAATCCCTGCGCTTTATACAATGCTGCGGCTAATTTATGAATTTTTCTGGGTATACAATCTTCACATGCCACAAATAAAAGTTGCCTCGTCACACCAGACCAATGAAATTGCTTAACGGGTCATCGTGGACTAATGAATCGTTTTACATTCAATCCGTTTTACATTCAATCAAACGCTTTCACACAATCCATCAGTCAGCCATTTGGCGCGTAGTGCTAAATGCACTCGACGCAGCTCCAAAACCGATGAAGATTGACTCGACCATCGAAAAAGAAAAAACCTGCTGCACGGAACGAAAATTCACAACTATTAACGGGCCCCGAAAGACGACCGCCATTCACAGAAGAAGACGACCCAAGCAGACACAGCACAAGAAGGACTAAGCAATCGCTCAATGACCTCTACGGTAGACTAATGTATGCGGTGTTACAGGGGCTGTCTTATATTTATGAATGAACACAAGCACCTTTGTCCAGGTAGTGTTATTGTCGCTCATGTGCAAATGTGCAGTTGGTCCTATAGTGACAGGCTACAGACGCAAACGAGTCACACGGAAGACAAACAGCACGCTGGCCCTCTTGATGGGACATTTGAGTCCAAAAAACCATGGCAGGACAACAATCGACTTACATTAAGTATTATGCACACTGCAGGAAGGAGTTCTCTTTTCATTGAAGCACTTCTATTTTAAAATACTACATTAAAAACACAAAAGCAGTAACAAGTCCATATTGTTGTGATAGATATTTGTTCAGAAAAGTTCCATGTTATTGACAGCTACAAATCAAGCCAGAAATCTTGGTGTAATTATTGACTCAGACCTGAACTTCAACAAACATTTAAAGTTAATCAACAAATCTGGCTATTACAGTCTGAAAAATATAGCTAGAATTAAGGGGTTTCTGGCTAAACAAGACATGCAAAAACGTATTCATGCATTCATTTTTAGTAGGTTAGATTATTACAATGGCATTTTTACAGGTCTTAACAAAAAATCAATCAGCCATCTGCAGCTGAGCCAAAATGTTGCCGCCACAGTCCTTACAAACAATAGGAAACTGACAATATCACTACACTGGCTTCCTGTGAGTCAAATGATATATTTTAAAATGTTACTGCTAGTCTTTAAAGCACTGAATGGTCCAGGCCCAAAATACATGCTTGATCTATTAGTTCCCTATAAAGCATCCAGACCCCTGAAGTTGTCAAGAACTGGTTTGTTTTGTGTCCCAAGAACAAGAACCAAACAAGATCAGGGAGCATTCGGTTATTATGCTCCTAACCTATGGAACAAACTTCCCGCCGATCTGAGGGTCTGCTGAAACTGTCAGTACTAAATTAAATACCTACTTGCTATATTCTATTGCTCTTCATTTTAAACTACAAAATGCTGACAATTTGCTTTTTGATTATATATTTCCATTATCATTTTCTCTTTGCCTTTCTCTCCCCTTCACTATACTGTAACCCTTTATTTCATTGTAGTATATTATTGTTGTTTTTAATGTTTTTCCACTTTTTAATCGACTGTTTTCACTTTTTTTAGTAGTGTCATGTTGCTTTTAATGTTTATATAAGGCACTTTGAATTACTTACCTTGCCTAGAAAAACACACATGTTTCTGCTAACATGAAAATTATGTTAAAGGTATTTAGTAGACACGTTAAGTGCATATTTATTCTAGGGCTGCAACGATTAATCGATTAATTTGATTAATTCAATTAGAAAAAGGCTTGCTTTGTTCGAACATTATTGTGCAGAACAATATGCAGGCAAACAGACTAATTTGTAAGGCAAAGTGTTCGGCTGTACCATAACATCATACGAAAAACCGGGCATACATGTTTTGTTGAAAAACAGAATCAAACAAAATGTTAATTGCCTGAAAAGCAAATAGCAGTGTAGTTTGTGAAATGTTAAAAAGTTGCTGATGAAAGCTTATTATTGTCACTTTACCTGGACTTCTGTTTTCTCTTTCTGTGAATCCTCTCAGGAGAACTGGACGACGCACTTTCTGATAAAGAACGCGTCCTCCTCTCTTGGGACCTTGACCGCCTCGAAGCCCTGTCTCTGTCCATTTTCTTCTGCCTGTCACCCTTGCTGGATTCATGATGGTCTTTAGTCTTGCCTCCGTCTGACTCTGCAGTGCTTGAACTAAAGGACTGCTGTTTAGATGGAACTGGGGTGGAGGGGTTCTCTTCACTGGCCAAATCTCTTTGTGAACACCTGGAATCAGATTTAATTTCCTCCTTTGGTTTCCTTTTGACAGAATGTAAGCCCGAGCCTGAATAATCTGTCTTTTTGTCAGGGTTTGGACTAACAGCCTTCTGTCCACCTTCCTCCTCTGTCTTGATATTGTCCAGGCTGTGATGAACAGGCACAGAAATGTCTGGTGTCTCCGAACTGGAATCATTTCTCACACCGTGTCCAGAAATTGCGTCTTCACCTAAATTCACAAGCCCTTGCTCTATCTTTACCATGATGTCACTCAATGCTGCTCGATTGTCAGTTTTTGAATCGACCAACACATTGTTTTTTTCTACTTTAACAACTTCTGAAAAGCTGCTAGCCACTTCTGGTAAAGTCTGTAAATTAGCAATCCTTGTTTTTTCCTGTGAGATTACATTTTCCTGTGTTTGGATTTTAACTCCAACCAACTTCTGCTTACTTTGCGCTACATCTCGATTGAACACTGAGCTGGGAAGTGTGTTTAATTGGTGGAAGCTGCTGCCCAAGCGCTCACCTTCATTGTCCGAGCTGCTTGAGTCTGACGCAGTGGGATTAAAGGGGTCATAAATATCATTTGACTCCTCATTGTTACTTGCAGCTGTGCGTGATGCCAACAGCTTCTCTTTATCTCTGTGAAGCTGTCTTTTTCTTGTCTCATCACTCTTTTTTCTCATGTCATTCTTAACGCTGCTTCCACTTGTGGATGATGATGGGAGGCTGAGTCGTCTTGAATGCCACGAATTCCCGCTGGAGTTGATGCGGAAGCTTACTGATGATGAAGATGGGGAGGATACTGATGAATTACACAATTGGGATCCAGTGGAGGAGGAAAAAGAGAATGAATTGGAGAAGGCTTGCGAAGTTCCTTGTCTTTGCGCCTGAGAACCAGTGCTGCTTTGCTGTGGGACAACATGATGCTTCCTGTTCTCGTCCCCTGCAAAGCTAATCAAAGCAGTCTCAGGCATGCCAGAAGTATTATTCCTGGTGGGAGATTTATCGTTGTGTTCAATATTACTACTGTGATGCTTTGCTACATCGCTGCTTTCCCGCTTGATTTTTGGTATCCTTGGTAGGATGGACACATCAACCCACATGGGCTTTGTAGGAGCTTTTGTAGGTTGGGATTGTGGGAGAAGTGTTTTGTTCTTGGAGTCTTGGTTAGGGTGCCTGGATGAGGATGCAGCTTCCCTGGAGCCCTCACCGACTCTCTGAACACCAAAAGAGGGAGAAGGTCTGTTTGTACGTGGCTGCTGAATATGCAAATGACCTCTAGGGGGCAAATCACGATGTTGAGAAGGCTCTGTATGGTTGACAGATGAGGGTCCTCGAGAAGAACTCTGGTAGAATGGTCCAAGTGGATCACTGCTGTGGTGATTGGACAAAGGTTCTTCAAGGAAGGGTGTAATGTCAGCCTGAGCAATGGATTCTTCTGCGCTACTGCTCCTTCTTAAACCTGTTTTCAGAGCAGACATCCTTGCTGTAAGAGAAGTTGAATCACAAACAAACGTGGAATAATTAAACACAAAATATGGTTGCGGGATGTAGATGATACAATATATAAATTATATACATTTGGCGGACTATAGAGCTTTTAATACTATCGTTTTATTGTAATAATGCATATTGATGACAGATTCCAGCTGTGTCCTGGAAATTTGACAGCGACAAACGCATCCTCATCACACTGTAGCATTCTCGCTAGCCCCGCCACAGTGAAAAAGTCGCTTCTAAGTCAGCGATATTCACCTCCATGGTGCAATGGAAGCGAGGCACACACGCTAGTGATCACGTCGCCGCTATAAATAGTTAGTCTGCGTTACCCTTACAATTACAATTTCACTAATACTTGGTTAATATTCAAGACACAAAATGTAAATGGAGTATAGTCGGCGCATTTTGGATGTTTTTTATTGGGTTTTATGGGCAGAATAGAAGACCTCCCATTGGCTCCGCTGTGAGCAGACTAGAATGTGTAAAAAATAATACATTAGTTGTCATGTCTTTCATAATGATTGTGAATGACAGGCAAAATTCTATGTCTTTATGCATAAAGTGCAGTTCCCCTTTAACAAGTAGATTAATAAAAGTTTTGACAAAATACAACCGTAAATGACGCAATATGTTATTGCCAGTTAAGAGCCTTTGTAACCCGTTTTGAAATGGTTCTATTATCATTTATAAACCAAATAATATGAATTTTACTATTTTAGGCCATATCACCCATTCCTAATACACAATGGAAGTGGGAAATAAGTGGGAAAAGTGGGAAATAAGTCGAAATATTTTTAATCTAATAATTTGTCACACAGTTGCGTGTATTAATTAGAAGTTTGAATAGTCTGTGCGCTGCACCAATGCCCACTTTAGATGGGCCTATTAAATAAGTGGTAAAGGCAGAACACCTACTTGGAAAGCGGTTTTCCATTTCAATAAAATATCTGACCGATCTAAATTTAGGACTAGATCTGACCAATCTAAGTCTATGAGCATGAACTGATGAAGGCAAAACGTCTTCTGAGACAAACCAAACCAAACAGTCCAGTTGCGATCGATTGAATGCACTAAGAATAGTAAGACAAGTTCTGACTTTTGGCTCTTTGATTAAAACTCTTACTTGATTCAGAGGCTTTCAGAGAACCATCACGATTGATGACAACATTAGAGCTGTCCATCAAGAGCAAGCTTTGCCCAGACAGGATGCTGCCCAACAGGTCAGGCACTGGCGCTGCCTCCACAACACCGCCAGTTTGGGTAACGTCCACACCGCGTCTGGGGTAACACACATAGTATTTTAGCACTTGTATCTCGGCCTGGGAGGATAGTCAAAAAATCAATGAATCGAATTATAAATGGAAGTGAACTTGATAACTTTGCCTGCGTCAATAAATTGCAATGTTTGTGTTTGTTTTCTTTGTCTCTCGCTTTCCAACAGGGTGCAAGAGAGTTCACTCTTTGCATCGCTTTCAGCATCTGAACCCAATTGGTTAACAGCAGAAATAAATCAACACAGTGAATCCTCTTGTCAGTCATCCATAATCTTTGTCTCGTGGGCTGAGGCAGGACCACTAGTTTACACACACAAGATGCACACACAGAGGCTCTAGGTCGCTAGTAGCTAATCACTAGGGAAAAGCACAGTAAAGTAACAACTTTTAGGGGGAACAAAGATGATTGTAAAGCTTCATGTCCTGAGTGGGAATATTTCGGCTTAAAAAACTGAATGAGCAAGATGAGCCTATCAACACGTACGAATGAACCAGTATGCAGAAAATGTTGGAAAGTGATTGCAACAAAAAAACAACAAAAAGATCCGACCCAGTTTTTCCAACTGGGGAAAAACATTCAAGATGTTCAATATTTATTGAAATTAAATTTTTCCTCAGAGATTGAGAGTCCATTTCAAGACCTTCTGATTACATTGTAAAACATACCAAGTAGAAATAAGAGTTTATTGCGTTTGAAAGGGTAACTTACCATTATTATGATTATTATCAATATTTAATAGTAATTTGGTCTCCAAATAATGCTGACAAATAATGGTTATCAGCAAAATTTGTTATCGGCCTATTGTTATCAATGTTCTATTTGGTTATATGCCATTCCATAGTTTTACTACATGTATTAAAAAAAATACATCAAAGAATTACAATAATTAACAAAAAATCATTTTCCGAGACAATTCATGTGTATCACATCATAAGGATGTACAGTCTGAAAAGCTTAATAAGCCAAAGTCAGTATGAAATTTCACCTTGAAAGGCTTGCACCCACAGGTCGGGCAACAGGCTGGTGAGAGCGAAAAGCAGAATGAGAGATCCCTCGTCTCTTGGCCTCCAACAATGACGTGACACTTTCTTGGTGCTCATTTTCATCTCTGCCACAAATGAATTATTATTAAATATTATATTATATCGTATTATATAAACATTATTATGGTGTGTGACACACTATGAAGAACCAGCTATCATACAAATCTACAAAGGGGTCCAGGTCAAAAGGATCCCCGTGGATCGAAAGCGATGCAGCTCCGATGTCAGCTCGCATGCTGCTTAGCGTGTGCTCTGACGGCCGACATACTGTAGGAAGTGAACAGTTCTTCTTGTCCTTCGACAGACCGAGACTGCTGGCAATGCGGCTATGGGCGGTGGCTACCTTTTTCCCCACCTTGTGACAAAGCATAACAACAAAACGAGACAGTCATTTCATATTGCACTGAAGTGGAAGGCTCAAAATTGACGCTAAAGAGACTCACCAGAGTTTTTCTGGATTTAGTCCTCCTCCTAACTTTACGTCTCCGCTTAACTCGTGAATTACCTTTTTTCCCCTTAGCAGAGGATGCCTTCTTTCTGCGTGTTCCTGTACAGTAAATCATCAATGTCTTTGCTTGTCACAAACACTCTTAACCCTAGTGCAACCCTTGGGCCTAAAACGGGCATTACATGCAGTGTTTCCCACACATTCATTTATTTGTGGCGGCCCGCCACGAAAGAATTACGTCCGCCACAAATACTTTTTTTTTTTTTGTTTGTTTTTTGTCCTGTCCAGCTTCTCAGGCAAATCTTATAGTTGATGTAGATGCCCATATAGCCGTCTACCAGCAAGTTTTAGAGCACTTCATGCTTCCTGCTGCTGACCTGCTCTATGGAGATGGAGATTTCAAGTTCCAACAGGACTTGGCGCCTGCACACAGCACAAAATCTACCCGTGCCTGGTTTACGGACCATGGTATTTCTGTTCTAAATTGGCCCGCCAACTCCCCTGACCTTAGCCCCATAGAAAATCTGTGGGGTATTGTGAAAAGGAAGATGCAGAATGCCAGACCCAAAAACGCAGAAGAGTTGAAGGCCACTATCAGAGCAACCTGGGCTCTCATAACACCTGAGCAGTGCCAGAAACTCGTCGACTCCATGCCACGCCGCATTAACGCAGTAATTGAGGCAAAAGGAGCTCCAACCAAGTATTGAGTATTGTACATGCTCATATTTTTCATTTTCATACTTTTCAGTTGGCCAACATTTCTAAAAATCCCTTTTTTGTATTAGCCTTAAGTAATATTCTAATTTTGTGACACACGGAATTTTGGATTTTCATTTGTTGCCACTTCAAATCATCAAAATTAAATGAAATAAACATTTGAATGCATCAGTCTGTGTGCAATGAATAAATATAATGTACAAGTTACACCTTTTGAATGCAATTACTGAAATAAATCAAGTTTTTCAAAATATTCTAATTTACTGGCTTTTACCTGTATATATATAAACATATATATATATATAAATATATATATATATATAATACATGTGTGAACTCAAACTAAAACAAGTCCTGCATGCGTTGTCGCTCATTCTAGTTCAAAATTATGTCTACTTGTCTACTCTTATTGTTTGAGTTTATTTCAAACATTAATCTATCAAAATCAATGTTCTCATGAATTATTGACCTATTCAAAGCTGTAATTACCCATCCTCAAATTTTACACTCTGCAGCTTATTATGTTTTAGAAATATTGCATATTTAGCATTTCTGCATTAAAAAAAGTTATTTAAAAAAAAAAAAGGCCATAAACAACAATACAACTTTAGTGAGTGAATTATATTTGTAAAGCACTCTTCCTCTAGAGCAGGGGTCACCAACCTTTTTGAAACCAAGGGCTACTTCTTGGGTACTGATTACTGCGAAGGGCTACCAGTTAGATACACACTTAAATAAATTGCCAGAAGTAGCCAATTTGCTCAATTTACCTTTAACTCTGTTATTATTAATAATTAATGATATTTATCTTTGTGGAAACACTGATCATCTTAATGATTTCTCACAATAAATATATATAGAAACAGATAAATATCAATATGCAACACTTTATTTTTATATTTTCTCTAAGTGCACATTTTTCAAATTGAACATTTTCAAATGATCACTTCTAAGACAGTCTTGTGAAATCACAATATCCCATTTTAACTAGCTAGCCACTAACATTTTTTTCACAAATCATGAATTACTTTGCACCATGTTTGTACAAATAATAACTCATGTAAAATACAAAAGTAAACTCTCACATTTTTAAATCATGTCACACTTTGAACTGGACACCAAATCTGTTATCTGTTTCTTTGTCAGTTAGTGGGAAGCCTGGCATTGCATGCTGTTAACTAGTGTGTTGTACTCTGGTGTGTAACTTGACACTGCAACTCTGAGTGAGTCTTGCAGATGTGCAACTCTGAGTGAGTCTTGCAGATGTGCATCAGTGAGGCGTGTTCTGTGTTTGTTCTTGATGAAGTTCATGTCAGAAAAGGCCGATTCACAAAGATAAGATTTTTCCTCATTGTTTGCGGAACCTTCTTAATCTTTTGGACATATTTTCACAGCAATCTGGCCTTAAGCTTAATTATGATAAATGTAAAATGTTAAGGATCGGAAATCTAAAGGGAACGTCCTTTCGAATGGAATGCAAAGTGCCTGTTTTGTGGACAGATGGACCAGTTAACATACTTGGTGTTGTTGTCCCAGAAAATCTGGAAGATCTAGGCTCAGTAAATTATGATAATCGACTAAGAAAGCTGGACAAAATTATGCAATTATGGAAAGGGAAATCCCTAACCTTGTATGGTAAAATGTCTATTGCCAACTCGTTAATTATTCCTCAATTTATTTATTTGTTTTTGTCATTACCAGCTCCATCACAAAACTTTTTTAAGATTTATGAGCGGAGGGTCTTCGATTTTGTCTGGAACGGCAAACCAGAAAAGATTAAAAGAAAGGTTTTGTACAAAGAGTATGAATATGGGGGCCTGAAACTTCTCAACCTTGAAGCTATGTGTCTGTCTTTAAAAGCATCAATTGTTCCAAAGATGTATTTAAACATTGGGTGGTACACAAATGTCCTGTTGGACAAAGAATATGTACTGTATCAAAAGAAATTGTATCCTTTTTTACAAGTGATCCCCTCCCAGAGAGTCTGCTGGGAAACATGGCGGGGCTCATAAAGGAAACAATCCACTCATAGTGGTGTTTTCAATGTTATGTGCCAGAAAAAAGAGACGATATTTTGCAGCAGTTAATATGGATGAACTCTAATATTGTAAAGCCTTTCTTTTGGAAAAATATGTTTGAAAGAGGAAACATTTTTGTCAATGATATTATCAATGAGAATGGTAAAATTATGAAGTATGATGAATTTAGAGCTATGTATGGTGATGCTTGCTCAAGCTTTTCATTTTATCAACTAACTGGAGTAATTGGGAAAAGATGGAAACAAATAATTAATTATGGAACTACTAAATTATTAGTTTGTAAACCTCTAATAATAAATTCTAGTTGGAAAAAAGGAACTAAAATAAATAGAAAAATATATAATTTTTATTTAATAAAGAAATCTTTGAAGGCTGCCTCATACAACACAAATGTAAAATGGGAGGACTTTTTTGACTGCCCGTTGCCATGGGATGCCATATTCAAACTAATCTATAAAACCACTATCGATGTGCAAAATCGTTATTTTCAAATTAAAATTATTTATAACTTCTTACCCACAGGGAAAATGTTAAAATTATGGAATATGACAGAGTCAGATGATTGCCGATTTTGTTGTCAGGAGCCTGAATCCACCCTGCATTTGTTTTGGTATTGTCATATTGTGTCTTTGTTTTGGGTGGAAGTTGAAAAAATGTGTTAAAGGATTGGTTTGTTTATGAAGCTTAATGTGGTTTCTGTTATTTTAGGAGAGTTCATTGACAATCATGATTTAGTCAATTTAATTATAGTACTCTGTAAAATGTTTATTTTTAAGGCCAAAAACAGATATTCACTTAGTATTACTTTCTTTAAAACATTTATTCAGTATTTTCTAACTTTAGAAAGTTACATGGGTGAAAACGATAATGATGCCAAAAAACATTAAAAAAAAGATGAGAAGTCCTCAAAGGCTTATTTTGAAAGTATAATTATGTTTATAGATTATATGATATCTGTTGTGGTGTTCCCTAATTTGAGTGACCTGGACATAATCTGGACTGTACATAAATGCTTATTTTGAAAATGTAATTTTGTTTATAAATTATATGCAATCTGTTGTGTTCCCTAATTTTTTTCTGTGTACATGAATGAAGGTGTGTGTTGCTGAGTCCGACTTGGACATTATCTGGACTGGGCCTTGTTTAAAAAACCCTTTAAACAAATCTAATTTCATTGACAACCTGGTCTGTTGAAGATAAGGCCCTTTTTAAAAAAAAAATAAAATAAAATAAGATAAATAAATAAAAAACATTTTCTTGGATAAAAAAGAAAGTAAAACAATATAAAAATAATTACATAAAAAATAGTAATTAATGAAAATGTTAGTGGACCAGCAGCCTATACAATCATGTGTGCTTCAGGGACTGTGTCCCTTGCAGATGTGTTGTCTATGTTGTGGGAACCAGAATATTGGTAGCAGAAAGAAATAACCCCTTTTGTGTGAGTGGGTGTGGATGAGTGTGCATGGGGGAGGTTGTTTGGGTTGATGCACTGATTGAAAGTTTATCTTGTGTTTTTTTCTATGTAGATTTAATTTTTAAAAAAATTAAAAAATTAAAAAAAATACAAAAAAATTTTTTTAATTTTTTTTTTTTTTACAACAGGCCCGCGGGCGACTCATCTGGTCCTTACGGGCGACCTGGTGCCCGCGGGCACCGCGTTGGTGACCCCTGCTCTAGAGACTCAAAGCGCTTTACCAGTGAAACCCATTATAAAAATCTTTAAGCTACATTTAAACGAGTGTGGGTGGCACTGGGAGCAATGAGGGTGAAGTGTTTTGCCCAAGGACACAATGGCTATTACTAGGATGGCGGAAGCTTGAATCAAACTTGGAACCCTCAAGTTGCTGACACGGCTTTCTACCAACTGAGCCATGCCGCCCTTTTACATCTACAGATAGATCTGAAGTTGGTAAAGGTTTCAAGCATTGAAAGTAAAACACAAAATGTATTGTTGACTTATAAGTTACAACACTTACTATATAAGAGTGGGTCTCTTTTGGACCCTAAGAGTAAGAGTGTATAGTCAATCTTAAGGTTGCACAAGGCTTAAATACTTCAGTTAAAGCCAATCAATCAATCAATTTGCTAAATCATGAGTTGCCCTCAATTTGAAATCACTTTTAATTATGTTTTTTAAATGTTTTCTGTTCTAGTATAACAAAGATATGTCAAACATGAGCATGGTTAGATGAGATTAGTGTCGGTGAACTAAACTCTATTGTAAGGAACTAGAACACATCATTGACCTGCCCAGCAATTCGCACTCCTAAATAGTAGATAATAATCCCTAAAAGTTGAAGCCACTGCAAAGGGTGTGCTCTCATATACATTTGCCCATATTGTGTATATGCTACTGTTTCCTTACCAGTCTTGCGCTTGCGCCTGGGTGGAGCACGAGGGGTGAGGTCCCTTACATATACAGCTGTGTTCAACCCCGCCACCACTGCATTGATAGTATCATCCAGCCAAGTAGACTGTATTAGGTCCCTGGGAGCAAGCTATTAGGAAAACATATAAAGCGCTGTCAGTTTACTTTAATACTCCATTACAGTACAAGGACCAAACACATGCATAGTTACTTAGCCAGAGTAGTATTTGTTTTAGGGAGATACACATTAAAATCAACAATACACACACTGATCCGGCCACTGAGTTAGCCACGTACAGACGGACTAATGCAAGTCAGAAAGAAAGATCATGCCATCATGCCAAACCTGTGGTGTGCGTGCCTGTGTGATACGATGCCGATTCACGTTGGCCCGAACACGTTCACTGTGCCGAGTGCGGGCGATTGCTCTTGTAGGACCGGCAGCTCGGGGCTGGGTGCGACTGGTGGTTGGATGGGCAGTGGAAGCGAGGCTATGGGTTCCATTTTCTTGTTCTAAATATGCCCCGATAAAAAATGCTTAGCAGTGCAAACATGTAAGCCAAGGCACATTTCACCTTTTAAAGCTGCTGTATGTCACCAATAGGTAGCTGCCTAGAGCAGCGGTCCCCAACCTTTTTGAGCCCAAGGACAGGCTCGCGGCCCTACACACTAGGGATGGGCGATACCACACTTTTAGGATTCGATACGATACCGATACTTTTTCTTGCATTTTCATCAATACCGATACCATTTATTTCTTATTGGCAATTTTTGTCAGTCAAAAATATTATTACTATTGTAATTATTTAAGACAAATCACAAGACAAATAAAGACCATTTATACCACATTTATTATGGTCAATATATAATAAAAGTAAAATTAAAATAAATAACATAAATATGAAAAATAAATTAAATATAAACAAAAATATACACATTTTCACTTTTCTTATTTCTCAAAAAAAAAGTATTGGTAGAAAAAGCTTTAAAAAAACAATTATTCATAACAATGTTATGTTTCAAACCTCTTTGTGGAAGTAAACTTATAACACTTCTCTGAAGCAAAGTCAATAATTTCCTTATCACAATAAACTAGGATTTCCTTGTCCTATAAACCTGCATACGAAAGACAGTTCCCTGAGAAAATGAACTTGGAAAAATTATCTACAAAAATGTCTGACACCATCACACCTTTAGTGTACTCGAGATATGTCGTCACACGTCACACTTTACTGAAGTCTCAGATTGCTGTTCAGGAAAAGTAACATGTTCACATTTTCTGCTTTGATACGATTACGCCTCTGGCTGATTATTTCTCCGGCCTTAGAGAAGAGTCTCTCTGCTGGAACAGACGTTGCAATAGTTCCAACTGGTATTTTTTCGCAACTTTGTTCAGCATTGGGAATGTGGTTTGACATTAATACTGTTATATGAATAAGAGGGAAATGCTGTAACAGTTTCACACTATTTACTACAGGCATTCCATCAATCTCGCCTCTCATCTGAGCAGGCTTCTTCAGTTTATGCTCATAGAGTTAGATTGGTAAGATCTAGTGGAAATACTTTGGCACTAGCATTTAGAAGTTGCAATGTTTTGAGGGCGCCTTATTTTTTGTGATTTTATTCATTTTTTGTCAATGTTTTAAGTGTTCCTTATGACCTTAAAACCAAAATGCACAGGATTTCAACAAGATTTAGGACACAAATACTGTATCCAGTCTAAATGCATTGGCACCAGCCTTTAGACTAGACCTGACCAATATAGACATAGGCTCAATTTCGATTACACCTCCTCCCCCCCTTGTTTTTGCCCTCCGCCTTGGTTTTGCATGTTCACGTCAATCAAGAGGCGTTAAAATTACCTGTAAGGTAGGGGCGAAGTACTTCCCTCAACGTTTTTGCCGAAATATGCAAGTGCTGGCAAATCAGCTTGCGGTATGTAAAATGTACTTCATTGTGTATTTGTGTTTGACGCCAATATTTACATGCAGTAGCAAAGGTTTGAAGTCTGACTAAAACCACAAGTGTCATTCTTATGAAAGTCATTAATTACACTTTTTACTTGCATTTGTACGTTTTTCTGGGTTCCTGGTCTGCCATCTTTCTTTTCGTACTCGTTACTGTAGTGAGGTCTGCGAGCTCACTTCACTTTATAGGGGGGTCCTTTGCCAATCCCCCCTACCTGACGGATAATTCGAATGCCTCTTGATTGACGTGAACGTGCAAAACTAAAGAGGGATGCAAGGGAGGCGGAGGGGTACCGTATTCGAATTGAGCCTTAGATTAGACTAAATGCTGGCGCCAATGCATTTAGACTAGATGCAGTATTTGTTTTCCAATTCTTATTGAAATTCAGTGTTTTTTGAGGTTCAGGGCACAAGGTAAACCTAAAATATTGATAACAAATTCATAAAATCGCAAGTTTTTTCTATGTTATTGCAAAACTAAGCTGCACCTAAAACGTTGCATGTTTTGTCGTAACTTTCAGAAAAAGCTACTGCAAATTCAGACATTTTAGGCCGCAACAATATAAAAAAAATAAATAAATAAAAAATCCTGAAAGGATTGACTTCTAAAAACACACACAGCAAAATTATTATGTTATGATACACAAGCAAGATTGCAACCATATCAACCATTTTTTTGTGCAGGTGTTACAGACATGTTGCTATCTTATCCAGCCCGAATGTCAATTTTCACAAGTTTTAAACCACTATTGGGGACAAGCAGCAGCTTTACGTATGACAAAAGAGGTCAAAAACACAATCAAGCCGAAAATGTCCCAGAAATCAAATAATTCTAATTTACCCGAATTATTGTTGTTGGCAACACATTCAGGACAGAACCATTCCTCAACAGGAACAGTGTCCAGAGGTGGTGTGAGACATTCCATGTGGTAGCTGTACAAAAAGAGGGAAGGAAATGTTTTCAAATAAATCAACTGCTTTGTTAAAGAGCTCAAATATTTTGCGGGGAAACAATTGTTTGTAAAGAAAGTTATAATCATTCATTCAACGATTTCCTACCGCTTATCCTGATCAGGGTCACAAAGCCAAAGAGGGGGACACCCTGGACTGGTGGCCAGTCAATCACAGGGAACATATATGAAAACAAGCATTCACACTACTGGACAATTTAGTCTTAATTAACCTCACATGCATGTTTAGGTCTGTGGGACGAAACAGGATTAAACTCACTCAAGCACAACATGCAAACTCTAAAGCTGAAAACACAACCTGACATACTTCTCATTAGCTGAAAAATCATTCTCAGCTCTTTTCTCAAACAGGCAATTCATGTTTTTACAATATACGAACAATATATTAATCTAAAGCAGAGACAGTATTTTTTCCGAGACAAAGGAACGCAAATAATTTACAGAACACAGTTTAAAGGATAAATGGACGGTTTGTCTCACCCAGCGTCGCAGCCATCACAGAGCAGAAGACGGTCCTCTCGATCACTGCCCTGACACACCTCACAGTTGGTCTGATCCAAGTCCAAATCCACTATTACCTCCTCATCTTCCTTCTCAGGTTTTTGTACTGTAATCTGTAAGGAGCAGTGAGTGACCAAACAGTCCTTATCAATACATCCAGATATACACTCTCAAAATAAAAGATGAACCCACTTACCATTTTCTGCACTTTTCCTCCATAACATTTCCTCAGGTATATGCTATTAAACGCAATACGGTCCACGGGGCAGGAGTTTGCATTCTAAATAGAAGAAGGAACATATTACAATTGAGTTGCAACCCCAGTGGGACACAAGCGGTAGAAAATGGATGGATGGAGTTGCTCTTCTTCATCAACTTCTAAACACTTCGAATGTAATGTCTGGATAAAGACATGTTTAAATTTAAATATATCTTTATCATCTGTCTTTAGATGTTAACTATAAGAAATGTCAAAGTTCACCGTGTTATTTTCCATTCGCTATGCTCCAGTAGAAATAAAAAATAATTGACACAACTCACGTTATCCAAGTATCATCAATCATCAATCAAAGTTTACTTATGTAGCCCTAAATCACGAGTGTCTCGTGTCTCGTTAACAAATGTTATTTTTGTGTACTTTCCACATATGGTTTATTTTTTTATATTTCTTTTATTTAATTTTCATCTATCCATCTATTCAAAAAAGTTATTTATTTATGCTACTTATGGGCCTCTTAAGACTTCACTGACTATGTTTCCATGCACTAAATTAGTCTGATTTTGTCAAATAGTTAATTTTTTTGTATTTTCACACGCACGCTCTCAGAATCAGAATCAGAATCAGAATAGTTTTATTGCCATTGTTTGAGAACGGGTTCACAAACTAGGAATTTTTCTTGGTGCAAACGTGCGACATAAAACACATATAACACATATTTGGTATAAAAAGAGCTGTGACTAAGCTATCAGATAGACTTAGAAAGGATTCAAGGAATTCAAGGAGCTGCTGTTAGGAGTTATTGTTCATTTGCCTGATGGCCAAGGGGAAAAAACTGTTCAGGTGGCGGGAGGTGTGGGTCTGGATGGAGCGTAGTCTCCTGCCTGAGGGGAGAGGGGAGAATAGTGTGTGTCCAGGGTGAGAAGAGTCAGCTGTGATCCGACCCACACGCCTCCTGGTCCTGGAGGAGAACAAGTCCTGGAGGGATGGGAGCTTGCAGCCAATCACCTTCTCAGCAGCACGTACGATGCGCTGCAGTCTATTCTTATCCTGGACTGTGGCGCCGGGGAACCACACTGTGATGGAGGAGGTCAGGATGGACTCTACGATGGCTGAGTAAAACTGCGCCAGCATCTCGGTCGGCACCGTAAGTTTCCTCAGCTGCCGCAGGAAGTACATCCTCTGCTGGGCCTTCTTGATGAGGGAGCTGATGGTCAGCTCCCACTTGAGGTCCTGGGTGATGGTGGTGCCCAAGAAACGGAAGGAGTCCACAATGGGGACGGGGGTGGGAGAGTCAATCAGGGTGAGGGGGGATGGTGGGGCTGTGACTTTTCTGAAGTCCATGATCATCTCCACTGTTTTCTGGGCGTTCAGCTCCAGGTTGTTGAGGCTGCACCAGGACGTCAGCCGGTCCACCTCTCTCCTGTAGGCGGACTCATCGCCATTCGAGATGAGCCCGATGAGGGTGGTGTCATCCGCAAACTTGAGCAGTTTTACGGATTGGTGACTGGACGTGCAGCAGTTTGTATACAAGGAGAAGAGCCAGGGGGAGAGTACACAGCCCTGAGGAGTACCAGTGTTTGTGGTTCGACTGTCCGAGACAATCTTCCCTAGCCGTATGTGCTGTCTTCGGTCTGTCAGGAAGTCATTAATCCAACTGCAGATGGAGTCGGGCACGCTGAGCTGGTAGAGCTTGTCTCGTAGCAGTCCAGGGAGGATGGTGTTGAAGGCAGAGCTGAAGTCCACAAACAGGATCCTAGCGTAGGTTCCTGGGGAGTCCAGATGCTCCAGGATGAAGTGGAGGGCCAGGTTCACTGCATCATCCACAGACCTGTTGGCTCTGTAGGCGAACTGCAGTGGGTCCAGGAGGGGGGCGGTGATGTCCTTGAGGTGGGGCAGGACCAAGCGCTCAAAGGACTCCATGACCACAGACGTCAGCGCGACCGGCCTGTAGTCATTTAGTCCTGTGATCCGTGCTTTCTTGGGGACAGGGACAATGGTAGAGGTCTTAAAGCAGGACGGCACGCGGCATAGCTCCAGAGAGGTGTTAAAAATGTCAGTGAAGACAGGAGCCAGCTGGTCCGCACAGTGTCTGAGAGTGGAGGGGGAGACACCATCCGGCCCGGGGGCCTTCCGCGTATTCAGCTTCAAGAACTGCCGGCGTACATCCTCTTCTTTAATGGAGAGGGTCTTTACAGTCTTATGATGTTTTTGGAGTCCTGTGATGTCATTGGAGTCCTTTGAGTCCTTTAACTCCTTTAATGATGTGCTGGCATTGGTGGGGAGGGTGATGGTGGGGGGAGCATGGCTTTGATGAGCTGAAGGCCGTTCATGACGACAGTAATGTGTGTTGAGGCCCTGAGCGAGAGTCCGGTCATTCAGGGCCTGGGGGGTTTTGGGCTTATAGTTCGTAAGGGCCCTTAGACCTCTCCAAACTGCCGCAGAATCATTGGAGCGGAACTGTTCCTGTAGACGGTTAGAGTACACAGATTTAGCTTTCTCCACTTCCCTGGTGAAGTGGTACTTCGCTTCTCTGTATGTACTTCGGTCCCCGCTTCTCCACGCAGCCTCCTTCTTCTTGCGCAGCTGTCGGAGCTTGGGTGTGAACCAGGGCTTGTCGTTGTTATAACAAACCCTGGTGCGCGTTGGAATGATGCGCCTCATTGAACTGTTGTTATAACAAACCCTGGTGCGCGTTGGAATGATGCGCGCCTCATTGAACTGTATATATGAGGTCTCAGTGTCCGTATACTCGTCCAGATTGTTCGTGGCCGCTCCAAATGCCTCCCAGTCTGTCGTTTCCCAACAAGCACGCAACTCGTCCACAGACTCGGCGGTGAAACACTTAATGTTCCTCATAACATGTTTAGCCAGTTTCAGTCTCTGTCTGTATGAAGGGATTAAGTGCACCATCACGTGATCTGATAGTCCAAGAGCAGCGTGCGGGACTGCATGAAAAGCCTTGCTCAATGTAGTGTAGCAGTGATCCAGCGTGTTCTCCTCTCTGGTCGGGCATTTGATAAACTGTCTATACTTTGGTAATTCCTGGCTCAAATTTCCCTTGTTAATGTCACCAAGCACGATAACAAGAGAGTCAGGAAAAGACCGTTCCACTTGTAAGATCTGTCCTGCGAGCGCGCGCTGAGCGTCACGCACGTCTGCGCCGGGCGGGATGTAAACAGCCACTAGAATGAATGAAACAATCTCACGCGGTGAGTAAAAGGGCTTACAGTGGATAAAGAAATATTCCAGAGAAGAAGAACAGTGTCTGGAAATCGCTGTCACGTCTGTGCACCAGCTATTGTTGATAAAGAAGCATAGTCCACCGCCTCTTTTTTTGCCAGAGAGCGCCGCGTCTCGGTCCGCGCGGAGGAGATGAAAGCCCTCCAGTTGAAGCGCGCTGTCCGGGACACTTGCGCTAAGCCAAGTCTCCGTGAAACACAACACACAGGATGAGGAGAAGTCCTTGTTCCTTCTCGTCAGCAACGCTAGCTCGTCCATCTTGTTGGCAAGTGAGCGGACGTTGGAGAGGAAGATGCCTGGTAGAGGCGTGCATAATCCCCGTCCGCGAAGACGGACAAGTGCGCCCGCTCTCTTTCCTCTTCGATGCGATTTCCTTCTTTTGAGCACAGAATGGACCAAATCCGCAGCTGACGCTAAGATGACCGGTAACAAGTCCATAGGGATGGTGGATCTGATGTTCAGTAGCTCTTCGCGGGTGTAAGAGCACCCGGAAACACAATTTATGTACAAAAACAAACAAAACAGAGTGCACGAGAGCACCGAGGCAGCCTTCATCGGCGCCATGATGATGACGTATAAACTCTCAAACATGACTATTGGTCGTAATTAATGTGCCTCTCGTACACTTGGGGGCACTTATTTCATTTTAGCGCGGATAACTGAATTACTTTTCCGGTTGACCTATGAGGTCACACTAGGATTTGCGGGTCCTTACAACTTGTTTTAACTGATGTCCGCTGTAATATTGGCACAGATTACAAATATTACGTCTCTAATGACAATGCTGATGTTACACAGACAGCATCAAGAAATGAACCTGCACTGCGCTACAGACATGACGCTACTACCAAGAATGTATCGGGTCGGATTGCAAAAAAAGGCGGCGTAAGAGTTTTTTCAAAGGCATTTTCGGACAAAAATCCTGGAAACAAACCTTTTGCATGTCTCGAAGTTAATTTCAAAGGCTCTGTTCATTGATGGACGAAGTGTTAAATTCGAAGCAAAAGACCATTCGTGCCCCGACTGATATCTACAGGAACAGGAAGGTTGCTATTGTTCTGGTTTATCTTGACCGTTGTGCGGAAAGTGAATCAGTTGGCGTGCACAAATGCAGCGTGAGGAGGTTTGTATGCGCTTTATTTTTTGCCTTTAATATACCTGCTTCATTATCTTTCGTCTTATTCGTATTTTGTCCGGGAGTCGGAATTAAGATATCTTTTTACATTTCCTTTGCTACTTCCTTAAATAAATCTGTTTCTTTTTTTCTACCACTGTTGCACTTCAAAATGATCTGTTCTTTTAATGTGTGAAGCAAATAAACAGTGCCCTCTTCATTACAACTGTTGCTGTTTTTATCGAATGGCATCTGCTTCCGAGTTGTATCCTGCGCGTTGAGAGAAAGGTCCCCTCCGTCGTTCAAGACATCTGGTTTCCAACAGCATAATGCAGGTGTGTTAGTCCGACATTTCAAAAACTAAACACAATTGGATTAAGGTGTTTCCATGGGTTGCAGAAGTCTTATTTAGAGCCTAACTATTTGAGAAAACGGACTAATTTAGTGCATGGACACGTACTGGACTGTAGGCTTTGTAAGGTCACGTTACCTGTAAATTAAACAAAATTGAAGCTAATCCACCTTTTTGTTTTATTTTTTTTTTCAAATAAGAATCGATAAGATAAAAACCGGGGGGAAAAAAATGTTAAACAGAATCAAAGGTGGAATCGGAACCGGAAAAATCTCACAAATCACCATACCTAATGATCAAACTATTTAAAAGTAATAATTAACTTGTTTTTTTGAGGGAAACCTGCTAAGGAAATGAGGTTGGGCATCCTCACTCCATCTCGGAAACATAAGAGATTAAAGCCGCAGATTAAGCACGATTTGAACGGGCAACAATGAGCTTTAACAGACTATGCATTGTGAAATTCTTCACCTGTATAAAAACTGACTCTCTTGACGAGATATAAACAAGTTTGACTTTGACAACAGCTTGCTCAAATCTCTTGTCCATTTTGATGTGTTCAATTGCAATCAATTCCAACAATTGTACTTATTTTTTTCAGCTAGCAAGCCTTTGAAAAAGGGTACAGTTTGTCTCGGTGCGGTCCCTTGATCTTTTTTATTTTGTACTATCCATTTTATTCCAGTTTCATGCTCTCTCGCATTACCGCAGGTACAGTACAACCATGACAAACAGAAACTTTGGCCAGAAAAATAGCTACCGCCGCCCCACAATGCATTGCAAGATCATGTGCCTTTTCGAGCCCTATGCCTTCTGCCTGGAGCCCGTGTGTTACACATTCTTGTCTAATGTTCTCCCACTTGCTCTGATGTCTACAAAATAAATACTTGTTTGATAAGAGTTTATTTGTCTTTACGTCACAGGACCAGCCGCTAAACTCAAGTAGGATAAAGTATTTATAAAGTCGTTTCTTAACATGCAAAACTGATTTTATAATGTGTTGAATTACTGTGAAACGCATAATACTTAGGCATGATTAGTATGCATTATTTATTATAGGTGTGTCCATTATTACTCATTGCTGTTTTTCAACATTTACTGGGGGTCTTGGCACAGGGAGACTCAGATATTTACTGTATTGTACACCCCATGACTATACTGATAAGTTTGATAATATTCAGATGCAACCTGACACATGATAGTTATGGTATAAGCTCCACAGATATATCCAACCTGTCCTACCTTGGCCCACGCGAGGATGCAGTCGAGACAGAAGTAGTGCTGACAGTTCTCTGGTGTTGCCACCGGCTGGCTGCTGAAGGAGTTCAAGCAGATGGGACATTTATCAGCGTCCTCGTCTGAGCTCATGGCTGCAATGGCTGCTGAGGTTTCGCCGAAAACGCCATCGTCAATGTCAGCATCTTCTTCCTCGTCCTCATCTGAGGAAAGTGGAGACAAATACACAACATAGGTATTTCATCTTGGATATATAGACAACATTGCATCTATTCAGTTATCCTCGTTGAACTATTAATTGTGATGATCCTGCAATACTTTGATAACAATTAGATATTTCAGAAAACAAGTTGTTTTATATTTCTATGTAACCTTACAAGCTTGAGATGCACATAACCAGGATGTGTGTGGCTCATAAGGGCCATTCAACATAGAAAAAAAATATTACATTGAAAACATGTCATTGTTCACACACAAAAGATTCCATCCATCCATTTTCTACCGCTTGTCCCTTTTGGGGTCGCGGAAGGTGCTGCAGCCTATCTCAGCTTCATTCGGGCGGAAGGTGAGGTACACCCTGGACAAGTCGCCGCCTCATCACAGGGCTAACACAGATAGACAGACAACATTCACACTCACACACTAGGGCCAATTCAGTGTTGCCAATCAACCTATCCCCAGGTGCATGTCTTAGGAGGTGGGAGGAAGCCAGAGTACCTGGAGGGAACCCACGCAGTCACAGGGAGAACATGCAAATTCCACACGAGCCCAGGATCGAACCCAGGACCTTTGTATTGTGAGGCACATGCACTAACCCCTGTACCACCGTGCTGCCACAAACAAATGTACAAACCCCGTTTCCATATGAGTTGGGAAATTGTGTTAGATGTAAATATAAACGGAATACAATGATTTGCAAATCATTTTCAACCCATATTCAGTTGAATATGCTACAAAGACAACATATTTGATGTTCAAACTGATAAAAAAAAATTATTTTTGTAAATAATCATTAACTTTACAATTTGATGCCAGCAACACATGACAAAGAAGTTGGGAAAGGTGGCAATAAATACTGATAAAGTTGAGGAATGCTCATCAAACTCTTATTTTGAACATCCCACAGGTGTGCAGGCTAATTGGGAACAGGTGGGTGCCATGATTGGGTATAAAAACAGCTTCCCAAAAAATGCTCAGTCTTTCACAAGAAAGGATGGGGCGAGGTAAACCTCTTGTCCACAACTGCGTGAGCAAATAGTCAAATGGTTTAAGAACAAAGTTTCTCAAAGTGCAATAACAAGAAATTTTGGGATTTCAACATCGATGGTCCATAATATCATCAAAATGTTCAGAGAATCTGGAGAAATCACTCCACGTAAGCGGCATGGCCGGAAACCAACATTGAATGACCGTGACCTTCGATCCCTCAGACGGCACTGTATCAAAAACCGACATCAATCTCTAAAGAATATCACCACATGGGCTCAGGAACACTTCAGAAAACCACTGTCACTAAATACAGTTTGTCGCTACATCTGTAAGTGCAAGTTAAAGCTCTACTATGCAAAGCGAAAGCCATTTATCAACATCCAGAAACGCCGCCGGCTTCTCTGGGCCCGAGTGGACTCATGCAAAGTGGAAAAGTGTTCTGTGGTCTGACGAGTCCACATTTCAAATTGCTTTTGGAAATAATCGACATCGTGTCATCCGGACCAAAGGGGAAGCGAAACATCCAGACTGTTATCTAAGGCTGCAGCTAACGATTATTTTTCTATCGATTAATCTATAGATTATTTTTTCGATTAATCGGTTAATCTATAGATTATTTTTTCGATTCGTCTATGGATTATTTTTCCTTTTACCGATTATTTTTTATTTTATTTTATTTAAAATGAAGATGAAAAAATAAAAGTAGGCCAGTTTTTTCAAAAGGCATGGCTTTTATTTACAAAAAAAAAAAGTATGGCCACTCAGTCAACATTGACAACAACATGACAACATATTCTGTAACAATGTAAACATTTAAAACTTTTAACATTTAACAAAATTAAAAGTAGCTTATTTGCTTTTTAATGTGCAAATATAAAAGTAAACATCCAGTGCAAATCTTAATATTCTGCAATAGTATAAGCATTTCAAAAGTAAAAGTATTGCTTATTTTGCTTTAAAATGTGCAAAAATAAAGATAAACATCCAATACAAAAAAGTGCAAAACGAAATATTTCTGTAACAGTGTAAACATTTCAACAAAAGTGAAAGTATTGCTTATTTGCTAAAATGTGCAAAAATAAAGATAAACATCAATACAAAAAAGTGCCGATCTAAATATTCTGGAGCACTGTAAACATTAAGTATTGCTTTTAAAATGTGCAAAATAAACATCCAGTCCAACACAGTACACAATAACCAATTCTACTCATTCCAGTGAGTGACTAACAGTTGTAATGAAGAAAGGTTAGCATGTCTACTTGCTTTGCTTCTTTTCTTGTTTACAATATTCCCAGCAGCTGAAAATAGGCGCTCAGAAGGGGTCGATGTGGCTGGAACTGAGAGCTAATTAGCCTTCACCTCAAGCCAGGACTGCGAGTGAGCTGAGCTGCAGTTTAAGTTTCTAGTAGGTCAACGGGCTCATAGTGATGTTACTAGTAGTTGACTGGGAGGTGTTTATTATCATTTGGGGAGAGTCCGCTGCCTGATGCTCACCTGCTAAACACCTATCTGCTCCACGCTGAAGCGCTGACTACATGCGCTCTGAATACGCACTGCTGATTGGCTGATAATGCTTCGTGTGTACCAATCAGATGGTTGTGTGGGTGGGACAATGCTGCGTGTGTACCAATCAGATGGTTGTATGGGTGGGACAATGCTGCGTGTGTACCAATCAGATGGTTGTATGGGTGGGACAATGCTGCGTGTGTACCAATCAGATGGTTGTATGGGTGGGACAATGCTGCGTGTGTACCAATCAGATGGTTGTATGGGTGGGACAATGCTGCGTGTGTACCAATCAGATGGTTGTATGGGTGGGACAATGCTGCGTGCTGAGACAGAGGCAGCCGCAGAAGGAGCAAAGCAACTTGTTAAGACTTTAGCAGCTAAAGTTAGCTTTAGCTTAGAAACTCGTTCGGTACACCCCCGTACCGAACCGAAAGCCCCGTACCGAAACGGTTCAATACAAAACACATAACGTTACGTAATTATGCGACGCGTCGACGCACAAAAACGGCGTCGACGTATTTACATAACCGATGACGTCGACTACGTCGACGCGTCGTTTCAGCCTTACTGTTATCGATGCAAAGTACAAACGCCAGCATCTGTGATGGTATGGGGGTGCATTAGTGCCCAAGACATGGGTAACTTACACATCTGTGAAGGCACCATTAATGCTGAAAGGTACATACAGGTTTTGGAACAACATATGCTGCCATCTAAGCGCCGTCTTTTTCATGGACGCCCCTGCTTATTTCAGCAAGACAATGCCAAGCCACATTCAGCACGTGTTACAACAGCGTGGCTTCGTAAAAAAACAGTGCGGGTACTTTCCTGGCCCGCCTGCAGTCCAGACCTGTCTCCCATCGAAAATGTGTGGCGCATTATGAAGCGTAAAATACGACAGTGGAGACCCCGGACTGTTGAACGACTGAAGCTCTACATAAAACAAGAATGGGAAAGAATTCCACTTTCAAAGCTTCAACAATTAGTTTCCTCAGTTCCCAATCATTTATTGAGTGTTGTTAAAAGAAAAAATGATGTAACACAGTGGTGAACATGCTCTTTCCCAACTACTTTGGCATGTGTGGCAGCCATGAAATTCTAAGTTAATTAATATTTACAAAAAAAAAAAAAGTTTATGAGTTTGAACATCAAATATCTTGTCTTTGTAGTGCATTCAATTGAATATGGGTTGAAAAAGATTTGCAAATCATTGTATTCCGTTTATATTTACATCTAACACAATTTCCAAACTCATATGGAAACAGGGTTTGTATACATGTAAAATATATGTAATCATGACACCTCACAAAACGGTCAAATATGTTGTATACAATGACATTGACATTACCATCTTCCTCTTCATTGCATTCCCCTCCACCTTCCCCATCATTTTCTTCTTCCTCTTCATCACCACTGTCAGATTCTCCTTCGTCAGACCCGTCAACGTCATCCGAGTCATCTAAAAACAAGTGTGTGCATTTGCAGATTAAAGGGTGCGTTTACTCATTCATATAGCATTTCAGGGATTTTTGCAAAACAAACATCACACACTACCTGAAATGTCCCACGGTGCAACAGTTTTTTTGCTGTTGTTCCTGCGATTTATCAGCTCATCTGGGCTGTCATCGTCATCCATGACTGGCCATTAAAAGAAACCTTGTATTCTAAATGTCCTAATTGCTGTAAATCAAAATTGTTTCAAACTGATTGTTGTTGTTTTTAAATATGAATCTTTTTGAGTGCTAAAAAGGTGATTACTCACTGTTTGAAAGACGGGGTAAGTTGAAGTGTTCAATCAAATCTCATATGAGGGAGAAGTTGATTTCCATACTTATGCCTGAGTCAATAAACAGAGTTACTGTAAGACGGTCGGATATACTGTAAATGCAATGATCGATATTATTACAACGATACTTTATGACATCATGGGGTTAAAATTAAATTGTGAACCTTTGCAGGCCCAGAAATGAGTAACTATGTTTGCTAACACTAGAAATTATGTAATCATGCATGCTGTAATAAACCGATTGAAGAGAGCTACATAACGTAAACAAAGAAGCAACATCTGCATCAAACACTGCTTTTATATTGTGAAATACACTCAGTGGGTTGCCTCTACATTCACGCACTGACATAATTGCAACACCTAACACACAGCGTGGTTTTGTTTTAAAAAACGATCTGGCGAGTAACAATTGCAGCAGTGTGGAGCCATGTTGTTAGCCACCTACGGACTAGCATTAGCTAAATATAGCATTGAACGTTAACTAGATGTTCGGTTGGAGTTGGCTCGTCTACGTTCTGAGCAGTAATTACTTGCTGGTACATTACTTAATCAGTACAATGTCCCACTAGAGTATTTAAAGGCTAGTTCAAACCTACCCTAAACGGGCAATGAAGTGGATACTATGCTAAGAGTGAATTGTGCCTCCATTGGTGTTGAGTGACACGCCGACTGGTTTCGACGGAAATTACCGAGTGGACTTCTTCTTCTTCTTGTGATTTTTATGGCGGTTGGCAAGCAACCTTGTGGTGAGCATTACCGCCACCTACTGTAATGGAGTGTGGATCGAGGTGGATTCCTACTCTAAATTATTTTATTTAACCCAGTGTTTTTAAAAAATGTGTGTATTGCTTTATAACCTGTGTGTTCTGAGTGCAATCCTAATATATCTTCCACTGCTAACCTAATATTCTCTTTCGCTAACTTATTTCCCAGTATTTCCCTTTCTCTATTATATTTTCTACAATGTATTAAAACATGTCTTACATTTTCTATCTGTTGGCAAGAATCACACAGTCCTGTAGCATGTTTCCCCATCAATGTCAATGAACTATTTATATATGTATGTCCTAATCTCATTCTAGTAATAATGTCTTCTTCCTTCCTATTTCTACTGCCTCCTCTCATTACACCTACTCTCCTCTGGACTTTGTAATACTCTCTACCTTTTGTTTCCTTATTCCAATTATCCTGCCACTTTTTTATTGTGTTCTATCTTAATGATGTTCTTCACTTCTTCTTTACTGTGCTTAATCTCCGTGTTTACTTCTGTTTTAGTGGTTGCTTGTTTTGCGTACTTATCAGCTAATTCGTTCCCCTCAACTCCTACATGAGCAGGAACCCAAAGAAATGTTACCACACCTCCCGCTTTATTTATTCTGTAGACTGCCTGAACTATTTCATAAACTAAATCTTGTCTTGTTTCTGACGCTACGTTTTTTATGCTAGTCAATGCACTGCTGGAGTCCGAGCACACGACTGCTTTTCTTGCTTTATTTTCTTCTATCCAATGAATTGCCATATAAATTGCTACCAATTCTCCCGTAAAAACAGATAATTTATCACTAATTATTTTATTTAAAACTATGTTTCCTTGTGGAATAACAGCTGCTGATCCTACCTTATTATTTATAGTTTTTGATGCATCTGTGTACACCATGATGTTGTCTAAAAACGTTTCCTCAATCCATTGTTCTATCTGGTAACTATTTAAATTTCTATTCTTTAGTAATTGCATGTTCACATTTGGGTTTTCATACATCCACGGTGGTATTGCGGGGATTGGTACTGTAGGGCTAACTTTAATATTATCAATTTGAACTTTATTACATCTGTCTCCTATTATCCACCCAAAAGTATTCATTTTTTTCTTCTCTTTTTCTTGGCAGTTTAATAGTACTTGATGGGTTGGATGTCCTTGCTTGGACCCTTTTAAGTTTGCCCAATAAACTACTGACAGTTGATCTCTCCTCATATCTAAAGGTTTTTCATTCATCTCTACTTGTAATGCTGCAACTGGGGTTGATTTAGTAGCTCCACAACATAATCTTAAAGCCTGTGATTGGATCCTGTCTATTTTCCCAAGTAATGTTTTTGAAGCAGATTGATAAATAATGCATCCATAATCAATAACAGATCGAATTAAACTGATGTATATTGCTTTCAATGTCTGCCTATCAGCCCCCCAGTCTTTACCCCTCAAAGCCCTCATTATATTTACCGGTAACACCTTTTTACTTTTCTCCACTATTTTGCTGATGTGGGTTGACCAGTTAATATTTTCATCAAACCATATACCCAAATATTTAAATACTTGTACCTCTTCTATATTTTCTCCATAGAGTTTAATTTGGATCTTGTTTTGTACTTTCCTCTTTGTAAAATTTATGACTTTTGTCTTTCCAACAGAGAATCTTAAACCCCACGCCGTTCCCCATTCTTGAACATTATTTACCGCTTTTTGAATCTTCTTTACTATATGATTAGTATTTCTACCTCTCTTCCACATCACTCCATCGTCAGCAAACAGTGCCACATCCACTAACCCTTCCACTTCACTAAAAACTTCATTTATCATTATTGAAAATAATACTGGACTTATTATACTCCCTTGTGGGGTCCCATTTTCCACTTCATACACTCTGCTGTATTCATTCTCTATTTGTACTAATATTTTTCTACTTGTTAAGAAGTCTTTTATCCATCTATACATTTTCCCTCTAATCCCAATTATATTTAGTTTTATCAGCAACCCCTGTTTCCACAACATATCATAAGCTTTCTCTATATCAAAAAATACTGCAATATTTATTTGTCCCTTTCTAATTTCCTCTTCCAGCTGCACTGCTGGGTCGTTTGTATTTCTTGCTTTGCGAAATCCACTTTGGTAGTTTTTTATTATTTCTTTTGACTCTAAATAATATACTAGTCTTTCATTAATCATTTTTTCCATTACTTTACCCAAACTTGAGGTCAATGCTATCGGCCTATAATTACCTGCCTCTCCCGGGTCTTTCCCTGGTTTGCATATCGGAATTATTACAGCTTCTTTCCACTCTGCTGGTAATTTCCTTTCTTCATATATCCTATTATATAATTTCAAGACCACTTCTTTGCCAATGCTGCTTAAGTTTTTGATCATCTGATAACTCACCTGGTCTTTTCCTGGTGTTGTATTCTTAACCTTTTTCAATATTCGAACCATTTCATTCAAAGAAAATTTCATATCTATAGTGTTGGTTAAACTATTATCATTGTCTTCCACCATTTCCCCAATATTTAAACTAATTGTTTCTTCTCTCTTTTGTTTTTCTACATTTCTCAAATTATCATTACTGTGCCCTTTAACAAATGTCTTTGCTAAAAGTTCTGCTTTTTCTTTATTTTCTACCACACACCGTGTCCCATCTTTCATCACATGATTTTTATGTTCACTTCTGATCCCTGACATTTTCTTGATCATTCCCCACACTTGGCCTAAAGGAGTAGTTCTATTTAATGATTCACAAAACGTTCTCCAATAGTGTTTTTTTGTCTTTTTAATAACGTACCTTACTTTAGCTTGATGCCTTTTATATTGGATCATATCTTGGAAATTATGTGTTCTTCTCAATATTCTAAATGCTCTATTCCGTTCTTTTATTGCGTCTGTGCATGCTTGTGTCCACCACGGCACTATCTTCCTTCTTTTCCCTATACTACTCCTTGGTATGCTCTTTTTGGCTGCTTCTATTATGCACTTTGTAATATCTGTATTCAGTTGTTCAATATCTTGATTTATATCCACTTCCTTTAATGTCATGTCGGTACTTTCCCTAAATTGTCCCCAATCACCGTGATTATACTTCCATCTTCCTTCTTTTTTAGTGCTTTCTGTCCTTTGGTTTATGTTTATGTGAATGAAGATTGGCTAGTGATCACTTCCTATAGTGCTGTCTTTATTTACTTCCCACTCTACCTTTCCTGCTAACCCTTGTGACACCAGTGTTAAATCTATTGCTGTTTCTTTACCCGTAACTACATCTAATCTTATTCCCGACCCATCATTCACACACACACCAGTTCTTTTTCCTCCAAAAATGCTTCCAATGTTTCCCCATTCCAGTCATCCCTTTCACCCCACATTGTGCTATGTGCATTAAAGTCACCACACCAAATGATATTGCCACTCCAGTGCTCGACTATTTTTTCTAGTTGATGAATTTGTAATTTCTTGCACGGATTATAGAAGTTTAGCACTTTGTATCTTTCTGTATTATTCCATACTTCTACCCCTACTATTTCTATTTCTTGTTTTTCTTTTAATATTGTATAATGCATGTCTTATTTAATAAATATGGCACATCCTCCTCCTTGCCCATCATTCCTATCTTTACGTATTGTTACGTATCCTTTTATTATAAAGCTCAATCTTGGCTTCAGCCAGGTTTCTTGAATACATATTATATGTGGTTTATTTTTCATATTATTAATATATCCCTTTAGTTCCTGTCCGTTTGCTACTAAACTTCTGGCATGCCACTGAACAATTAACATGGCGTTGGATTGTGGTAACATGACTCTGTCTCGTCTACTCTCTGTAGTTCACCTTGTACCTGTTCCCAAGATAGTTCTTTTAAATTTAAGAACTTTGCTGCTGCTTTGACAATTATTTTGATCTTCTCAGTTTTATTTCTTGCCTGTTCTGTACAGTTTATGACATATGCCAGGAACACTAGCTTGTCCATAGAAAGTCCTGTATTTGCTGCCTCTTGTTTTTTATTACTTGAACTATTGCCACTTCTGTCTCGTTCTGTCTCGTTCAGCAAAGATAATCCTTTTCAATTGCGAAGAGCCGCCCACCACCAGGCAGAACGACTCCAAAACCGACAAAAGCTGTAACTGCCGCAAGAAACCTGATTGCCCTCTCAACGGGGGGTGCTTACAATCATCAGTTGTTTACCAAGCAAAGGTAATACGCAAGGACATTAACACATCCGACACATACGTAGGATTAACTGAGGGAGAATTCAAAACCAGATGGAACAATCACAAGGCTTCTTTCAGATGCAAAAGACTCCGGAACACTACAGAACTCAGCAAACACATTTGGAATCTCAAAGACAATAATGTTGAATACTCAATAACATGGAGAATTCTTGCATCCAGCACACCTTACAACAGTGGTAACAAAAGATGCAACCTATGCTTAAAAGAGAAACTGTTTATCATATACCGTCCAGAGTTGTCATCCCTCAACAAACGCAGCGAAATTGTATCAGCATGCCGTCACAGAAGGAAACACCTCCTAGGTAACACATGAGTCAATCACCACGCCCCCACGCCTGCCTGTACCCACCCGCTCTGTGCCCTATATAAACCATGGTATGTGAATGCTTCCATTAAAATCTCCTGAGGATTGAGGAAACCCCTCATGAAACAGGCCTGTAGAGATGAAATAGTCTTGTGATTTTTTTCCCACACATACATATTACGCTCTACCACGGTATCGAGCACTATTTTTTGGATAATCTAATTAAGACATATATATATATATATATATATATATATATATATATATATATATATATATATATATATATATATATATATATATATATATATATATATATATATATATACATTTATTTGCTCCGGAGTCCGACAGCATTAGCATGGATATCTCCTGCTGTTTATTTATTTTATTTTTTTGGCGGTAGTCCAGCAGCATACCTTTCTGTCGGGTCCTCTTTCCGCCTCCCGAACCGCTTATACCACCACAAAGATCGGATATTCGGGTCCAGCCCTAGTAGACTCATGTTTATAATATATAATATGATCTGTGGCAAATATCAGTAATATCTGCTCATAAACAGTTGTTGACATGCTGTTTTAAATTCAGAAAGTATGCTATTGGTTTCAGTTTTGTGGTTACTGTGGGGGAGCTGGATTTTTTTTTTTTTAAACAAGTATTTTTTTAAACAAGTATTCCAATGAGAAAAAATTGCAATTTGCAATTCGGTTTCAAAAAAATTTGAAACCGAATTGCAAAATTGCAGCAACAAGCACACCCTCTTCAGGACCTGAAAATATATCAATTGTAACTTAAACCTGTCTGGTGGGATTCATAATTTTGGAGCAAAGTTAATTTACTTTACACCATCCGTGGTCATTTTAATGTCAAAAATATTTTAGGGGAACTTTCTGTGTCATCAGATGATGGGAATCTTCCGGTCTGGTAGAGTTCCTCTGAGCACCGTGAATGTTCCTCATTTGTCGCGTCTTGAGCCTTCATACGCTTCAGAAAGCCATTGCTGTAAGTAAATAAGTTGTTATGTTACAAGAAAGTGTAACCTTTAAGTGCATTGTGTGCATTGGAATACATTTAGGAGATGGACTTCCTGTTCCGGTAGCTGGACCGGCGCTCGCAAATTTTACTCCAAACATTTAAGTTTAATAATGTAAGGAGAAAGTTTGCAATTAATTTAACAAGTGAATGTCTGGAGTGAATAGCCGGTGCGCTGTTACAAAGACGAGATGGCGCCCAAGGCTGATTATAGCGAACTTAAAAAGTCAATCGACACTCTGATCGAGGAAGTTGCTACGATCAAGGAGCAGCAGAAAACCATCATTGTCCCTTGTTGTGCAGCTGGATCAGATGAGGGCTGACAATTTGGAGAAAGACAAGAAAATCGCAATTCTGGAGAACAGAGTTGCTGACATTGAGCAGTACACAAGGATCAATGATGTGATCATCACCGGACTTAGCATCAAACCCCGGTCTTACGCACGAGCAGTAGCCCCAGCGAATGGAGGGGAGCCGGCGGAGTTGGATGTTATTTCGATGGAGCGACAGGTAGTGGTCTTCATGCAGTCCAAGGACATACAACTGGACTGTAACAGCATCAAAGCATGTCACCTTTTGCCCAGGAGAGGAACAAACGACAAGCCGAGCATAGTTCTGAGATTTGTCAACAGAAAGCACAAGATCGCGTTGCTAAAACAGGGAAGGAAGCTAAAAGGAACAAACGTATACATGAACGACCATTTGACCAAACGAAATGCTGATATAGCCCGAAAAGCACGCCAAATGAGGAGAGAGAAGAACATTCTACAAACTTGGACTGCGAACTGTAAAGTATTCATCAAACTCAACGGCACTCCGGAGAACGCCAAAGTGCTGCTGATTAGAAACATCAAAGATCTGAACGAATATGACGTATGAACTGGAATGTAAGGTAAAAGCGATTAAACACAACCATGACACACATTGACAATACGCAAGATGACACTAGCCACATAATTCAGTTGGTAAGTGAACATGACAATGTACAGTTGAAAGCATCTCAATACACTGAGCACCACCTACAAGACTTGGAACATGATATAGACCCGGACAATAATTTCCTCCTCAATATCAATGAGAACTGCTGCTACTACACCAATGAACAGTACAACCAGAATATTATTACTAAAGGCAAATTGTCCATTATCCATTTCAATAGTAGAAGCCTAAACAGGAATTTCAAGGACATCAAGGACTATTTACACACCTTTTCACAACCATTTAGCATAATTGCAGTATCTGAAACTTGGATTAACAGTGAAAAAGTGACATATTTTGAACTGGATGGTTATGATTTTATTAATATGAATAGACAAAACAAGGGGGGTAGAGGGGTGGCAATCTATGTGGATAACACCTTGAGATTCAAACGTCTGGATGATATGACAACTGTGGTTGATAACCTACTTGAATGTCTAACAGTTGAAATTTGTATGGAAAAAAGTAGAAATGTCATTATTAGTTGTATATACAGATCGCCAGGTACAAGCATTGAACGTTTTACAGATTGGATGGAATGCCTGTTTTCAAAGGAGAGTAACGTTAGTAGAGCTGTCTTCATTTGTGGAGACTTTAATATTGACATGTTAAATCCCAGTAAAAATAAAGATATAGATAATTTCATTGACACAATGTACAGTATGAGTCTATTTCCCAAAATCACAAGACCCAGTCGAATTACGTCTCACTCTGCCACTCTAATCGACAACATATTCACTAATGATATTGAGAATAAGACCGTAAGTGGGCTATTGATCAAAGATATCACTGACCACCTCCCAGTTTTTCTGATATTTAATGGAAACTACAGGACAAAAAAAATAGAAAAGCCAACCCAATACAGAAGAACGAGATCAGAGGAATCCATTAGTTCATTTAAACATGATTTACTGGAGCAGAATTGGGATGTAATTAATGAAAATGGTGATGTTAATAGTGCTTACAATATATTCTTGAGAATATTTAGGTCATTATATGATAAAAATTGCCCAATAAAAGAATGCACCAGTAGAAGAAAATATACCAATTGTCCTTGGATAACAAAGGGATTGCAAAATGCTTGCAAAAAGAAAAACACTCTTTACAGGGAATTTATAAGATTGAAAACAAAAGAAGCAGAAAATAAATATAAAAAATATAAAAACAAATTAACTCATACTATAATGTCAAATAAGAGAGATTATTATAAGAAATTACTAGATGATAATAAAAACAATATCAAAGGAATATGGAATTTATTAAACAGTATTATAAGAAACAGTACCTCTTCAAATAACTATCAAACGTATTTCACAAATGATGGTAAAGAAAATGATAATATTGAAGATGTGGCTAATGCCTTCAATAAATTCTTTGTAAGTATTGGACCTGAACTTGCAGAAAAAATCCCAGATCCACGGAAAACTGGTAAAAAATATGGAGGGATTGTTGGAGAGAAATCCCAATTCTATGTTTTTAAATGCAGTGGGTGAAGAAGTGGTGTTGGATATTGTAAACAAATGTAAGAACAAAATGTCCACTGACTCCAATGACATTAGTATGGCATTGGTGAAAAAGGTCATTACAGGGATATCAAAACCATTAACATATATCTGTAATTTGTCATTTCAAACCGGCGCATTTCCAAATGACATGAAAATAGCTAAAGTTATACCTCTGTTTAAAACTGGGAGCAAACACCACTTCACAAACTATAGACCCGTCTCTTTACTTCCACAATTCTCTAAAATATTAGAAAAACTATTCAATAACAGGTTAGATGCATTTATAGAAAAGCATAAATTACTCTCTGACTGTCAATATGGGTTTAGATCAAACAGATCTACATCAATGGCAATAGTTGAAACAATAGAGGAAATCACAAATGCCATAGAAAAGAAACAATGGGAATATTTATTGATCTAAAAAAAGCATTTGACACAATTAACCATGATATATTAATCAATAAAATGGAAAAGTATGGAATCGGGGGAGTTGTATTAGATTGGCTTAAAAGTTACTTAAATAAGAGACAACAGTTTGTGAAGTTGAGGGATTGCTGTTCATCATGTTTGGATATTGCTTGTGGTGTCCCCCAGGGGTCAGTGTTGGGGCCAAAACTGTTCATCCTGTATATCAATGATATATGTAAAGTGTCTACATTATTGAAATTAGTGTTATTTGCTGATGACACTGATATTTTTTGTTCAGGGGATGACTTAAATCAATTGCAGGAAGTCATTATGGAAGAAATTAGTAAACTAAAAACTTGGTTTGACTATAATAAATTGTCATTAAACCTGACTAAGACTAAGTTAATGCTGTTTGGAAAGAGGACACGTGAAACAAGGGTGCAGATACAAATAGATGGGGTGGATATTGAAAGGGTTTTTGAAATAAAATTCCTTGGAGTTACAATTGACGATCAAATTAACTGGAAATCACATATAAAACATGTGCAATATAAGCTGTCAAGAAGCATCTCAGTAATAAATAAAGCAAAGCAGGTTCTGGATCACAAATCACTCCACATTCTTTACTGTTCATTAGTTTTACCATATTTAACCTACTGTGTGGAAGTCTGGGGGAATAATTATAAAAGCTCATTAAATTCAATAACTATACTTCAGAAAAGAGCTGTACGGATCATCAACAAGGTTGGATATCTGGACCATACTCACTCACTATTCTTACAGTCAAAAATATTGAAATTTAATGATATTATTTTGTATCAAACTGCACAAATAATGTATAAAGCCAAAATAAATAAACTCCCAGGAAGCATTCAAAAATTGTTCAGCACACGAGAGGGCGGTTATAATTTAAGGGGGAATTTAAATTTCAAAATGCTTAGTTATAGAACGACCATTAAAAGTTTTTGTATTTCAATTTGTGGAGTGAAATTATGGAATAGTTTGAATGATGAGTTAAAGCAATGTCCAAACATAAACCAGTTTAAAAATAAGTATAAGTACATGGTATTCCAGAGGCACAGAGATGAAGAAGGGCTTTGATATTGGGTTGTTTGTGTTACAGAAGAGTGTGGGGCTGCCCATTGAGGCAGTGGTGTTGTGGTGGCATGATACCATTTCCATGATCACTAGTGGTAATGATGTGGCTATGTATGTGTGTGGTGTGCATATGTATGTATATATCTATGATGTATGTACAATATATACAAGTTCATTAAGTTTGTACATTGAGTGAATAGGTAGTTCTAGCTCAGAGTAATTTATGATTTAAAGAAAAGGGGTGGGATTAAATAAGTGTAAACTTCTTCTCACTCCTTTTCAAATATGTAAAAAAAAAGAAAGTCCAATGCTCATTTGTTTTTGTTTTTTATTCTCCATTGTTTTCATTTTGTTATAATGGCTGTTAAGGCTATAGCACTGTATTGGATCAGGCTTACTCTTGTTTTTATGCATATTTGAAATAAAAATGTATCAATCAATAAATCAGTGTTCTTCAAATAAACATTTGCTTTAATTTGTCATATTGCAACACATGGTATTTTAATGACATGTTATAATATAATTTCTCAATATATTTCACAGAATATTGAAGGACGTTGACTCTCAGGAATTTGGTCTCAACAGCTTACGCAAGGTAAGATCAAATTAGTGCTGTTGAAGGTTTAAATTGAATTTTTTAATGACACCAATATGGTTTAGTTATGAGATGTTTAATTTATTTTACAGGTTCCTCAACATGAGATGGAGGTGTAAGATGTGTAGTTTTGAATCAGACAAGCGAATAGGATTGTTAAAACACTATAGGTATGTATGCTAATTTTGATGGCAGACGTTTGTGTTGATGCTCAATAGTATTATATTATACTGGGGAGACTACAGTATTAATTGTTCTAGCAAGGTGCGTGTCTTGTTCAAGTTGTGTTTTTATCTTCTGTTTCACATCAAAGAGGAGTTCAGAAGGATAACAACAGTTCATCTGGAGCGAACCTTTTTGTCAAAACTGGACACACACATTCCCAAACTCCTGGAGATATTTAGGACAAAGGGCGGGGTTGCAGACACGAAAATCAGACCGATGCTGGATTCACTTGGCCAGGTAAAGTTACTGGGACATTAATGTAATTTGTGTCAGTCATCTTGTGTTGGGCTCATACACACTGAGCTGGCTATTACCATCTCTCTCTATCTATCGCGCTCTCTCTATCTCTCTACCTCTCTATATCTCTCGTTGGGATGTCCCCAACCGATGCACAGGCTAGTGGTCCACCCGGGGTCCCGACTCTGGACAGCAAGCACTTCATCTATGGCCACCGGACCTGTGCAACCCCCCCTCCAAGGAAGAGGGGAGCAGAGGAGAGAAGAAAAGAAACGGCAGATCAACTGGTCTAAAAAGGGGGTCTATTTAAAGGCTAGAGTATACAAATGAGTTTTAAGATGGGACTTAAATGCTTCTACTGAGGTAGCATCTCTAACTTTTACCGGGAGGGCATTCCATAGTACTGGAGCCCGAACAGCAAACGCTCTAGCCCGCATACTTTTTTTTGGCTCTGGGAATCACTAATAAACCGGAGTTCTTTGAACGCAGATTTCTTGTCGGGACATATGGTACAATACAATCGGCGAGATAGGCTGGAGCTAAACCGTGTAATATTTTATACGTAAGTAGTAAAACCTTAAAGTCGCATCTTAAGTGCACAGGAAGCCAGTGCAAGTGAGCCAGTATAGGCGTAATATGATCAAACTTTCTTGTTTTTGTCAAAAGTCTAGCAGCCGCATTTTGTACCAACTGTAATCTTTTAATGCTAGACATAGGGAGACCCGAAAATAATACGTTACAGTAATCGAGACGAGACGTAACGAACGCATGAATAATGATCTCAGCGTCGCTAGTGGACAAGATGGACCGAATTTTAGCAATATTACGGAGATGAAAGAAGGCCGTTTTAGTAACACTCTTAATGTGTGACTCAAACGAGAGAGTTGGGTCGAAGATAATACCCAAATTCTTTACCGAGTCGCCTTGTGTAATTGTTTGGTTGTCAAATGTTAAGGTGGTATTATTAAATAGATGTTGGTGTCTAGCAGGACCGATGATCAGCATTTCCGTTTTCTTAGCGTTGAGTTAAATGTTGTTATAGATACAGTATATTCATTCATATAAATCATGTTACACTATACTGTACGAAATACTCTATCTCGCATCCATCCATCCATGTTCTACTGTTTGTCCCTTTCGGGTCGCTGGGGTGCTGGAGCCTACCACCATTAACATTAACACACCAATTGTTAATCATGCTGGAGCCTATCTCAGCTGCACACGGGCGGAAGACGGGGTACACCCTGGACAAGTCGCCACCTCATCGCAGGGCCAGCACAGATAGACAGACAACATTCACACTCACATTCACACACTAGGGCCAATTTAGTGTTGCCAATCAACCTATCCCCAGGTGCATGTCTTTGGAGGTGGGAGGAAGCCGGAGTACCCGGAGGGAACCCACGCAGTCACGGGGAGAACATGCAAACTCCACACAGAACTATACATACTATATAAATAGTATGTATTGTAAATGCAATACTGCTGCGTTTAGTATTGGCTAAATTTGAGTATTTGATGTTATAAAATAAAAAATACAAATATTCATTGCCTGCGATTATAATTGTGATACTAAATGTTTAACATTTATTATTTTTATCCATTGATTATGAAGAGCACATTGTTGTTTTGTCGATTAGAATTTAAATTATTGTAAAGGAATTTCCTTGCTTTCTGAAACAGGAAAAAGGTGTTTGGAGTTGGAAAAAGGTGAATTGTTTGTTTACTTTTTTTGCACCAACAACTGTACTCTTTTTTTTATATAAATCAAGTGTACTTGTATTTTGTTGTTGTTACAATATTGTTTCACTACAATATTGTTATAGTTAACGAACGAGCTCATCCCTACGGTGGTAACCATGTCACGTGGTTTAAAAAACACCGAGGAAAGTGTCGTCTCTGTCGCCATCTAGTGGTGATGAACCAGACTTATACCACACTCTGTTACATAACAATGTGCAAATCCCGATTTATAAAGCATGGGGTTATGTGTATCCTGGACGCAAATAATCCCACAAAGTATAGCCAAAAATCTGTTCCGAGGCAGTAGTTCAAATAAAGGTCTCAAAACCGGATGTTGTCAACAAGAACACATTTTTGACAGCAGAAAACAGGTTAATTTGCATAAGTATTTTATTGTATTGTTTTTAACAACTAATTGAATACCACCTCGCATAATACGATTCACTGCTTATGTTTTGTTATTTTTCTTTCAGGCTAAGCAAACACATAAAAAATGGCGTCGGTCAGTATTTAATGAAGGGGTCTTCTTCCATGCAGCATCCTTGTACGTGCACAGCCTGCCTCTGCTCATGGCAACACTGTACACCGGCGAGGCGGGTCCGACCACCTCACATTGGAAGTGTAGGGGTGGCATTCTTCAAAAACATCTCAAATATATACCTATTACGCTCGCAATGGCGCCTACATATTCAATTGGCGTCCATTTAAATGTCAAAATGTTAGAATGCGTTGTCTTTAACGAGAATAGTCATCTTAATGGGAAAGTGGCTAAAAGAGTAATGGTTTCGTCCTAATGTAAGACGTGCGAAAATGAACGCGCCGCACCCTAGCTAGAACTCAAATGTGAATTAACTTGCTAGTTGCGTAAAGACAACCTATTCGAAGATCCTATTGGTTAATATCGCAAAAGGGGCGGGGATTGCTTGGTTCACGGACGAGTTCATTGGCTGAGTACAGTGCCGGTTCTCTGCCTTCTTTGCATAACCAGGTGCGGTTGTCGACGCACGGGAGCGGGCTGGGCGGAGAGGTGGTGCAAGTGAACTTCGGCGCTGTTGGATCCACTGTACTAGACTCCGTAAATGCGCGTAAGTTGTTTGGTTTTTTAACGCGCCGTGATTTCGTTTTTTATTGGAGGAAAACGAGCAGCGTGTCTGGACACAGACTCGGACGTGTACGCATTGAGGAAACGAGCGCGTTTAGATATTCCATATAGGAAAACTTGAAAGTGCATGGTAAGTACAGTACGGAGCGCACCAGTCTTAATTAATAAAGGCTATATCTTTATTTTCAATAAATACATGTTTTAAACTGCCTACATTTCTGATTAGATGTTTTTGAAAAATATATGTTTTACTGTTGCATCACTACACCATTTTAACTACTTTATTATTCTACTGTTTTATTTTGTGAGTAGATGGCAGATAAACATACTAGTATGACCCTGTCTGCAGATTGCATATGAATTCATGATACTGTGTGTTATTGTTCCCAGGACAGTGGTTGGGTATCTAAACGCAGGTGAGCCACTGACTAACGCACATTGTGCCCAATGCCAGTTCCACTGTGCGTGTGACAGCGGCTAACCTGCTTTTGGGAATACTTCTCGCACGGATCATTCTGCAAGAAGTCCAAAATCGTGTCCCGGCATTGCTGAGGGGCGTCCTGCCCCTCCCTTTTCACACAGACTTACTGTACTTTATTTAGGGCCCCATTCAACATGCCTGCGCACAGACGACTTTAGATCTGACCTCAGGGCACCGACTCTATACTGTCTTAGGATATTTCACTTTTCTATACCAGCGGATTTGTTGTGATCATCTGGTGGCATAAAGTTATTTATTCCCCTTAATGGTAGGGTCTGTCCGAACTCTGTGCAGGAAGTGTACTTAGATAGGATGCATAAGTGGTGGAAGTCCAAACATAATTCCATCCACATCATGTCCTGTGTAATGAAGTGTTTTTTTTAAGATGCTGTTGTTTTCACCAAATAAAACATGCAATATGAAGCGGCGTGGTCACTTTTGGTTTAAAACAGACACACAGGCATGTAACGTTTTGTGCAAGTTTAAGATTGACTTTACACACTTACTCTTAGGATTCAAAAGGTCCACAAGTATTTGCACACCCTGCAATTTTGCAAGTTCTCCCAAAATTAGGGAGAACTATTCATCAATATTCATCACAAATGTATTTCCACTCTTAGACTTAGACGTCCTTTTTATTGTCATTCAAATTTGAACTTTACAGTACAGATAAGAACGAAATTTCGTTGCATTAGCTCATGTTAGTGCAGGATAAAAAAAAAAGCAATAAGGTGCAGATATAGAGACATAATCTAAAAAGACAAATCCGGAAATCACATTGTATGATTTTTTAAATTATTTATTTGTAGGATAGGTTGATTGGCAACACTAAATTGGCCCTAGTGTGTGAATGTGAGTGTGAATGTTGTCTGTCTATCTGTGTTGGCCCTGTGACTTGTCCAGGGTGTACCCCGCCTTCCGTGCTCCCGCCACCCCGAAAGGGACAAGCGGTAGAAAATGTGTGGATGTTACTGGGGTTCGTAAGTATTTGCACACATGATAATCATCAAGAATTATGACTCCCAAAGAGCTGTCAGTCTACCTTAAAAAACGTCCACCTTTACCCCACAACTAATCACCCACCCACCACCCCTCTGAGCTCATTAAAGTCACCTGTGCAGCCCACAGTCAGTCAAGGTCCAACTGCTACCATGGGCAAGACCAAAGAGCTGTCAAAAGAAACCAGAGACAAAATTGTGGAGCTCCACAAAGCTGGAAAAGGCTCTGGGACAATTGGGAAGCAGCTTGGTAAGAATAGAATAGATCAACTGTTGCAGCAATTGTTAGAACATGGAAAAGGCTAAACATGACTGCTAATCTACCTCGGACTGGGGCTCCATGTAAGATCTCTCCTCGTGGGGCATCACTCATGATAAGAAAAGTGAGGAATCAGCCCAGAACTACACGACAGGAGCTGGTGAATGACCAGTTGTTTATTCCCCTTATGGTGGAGCGGCGGTATGGTCAGCCCGAAATCTGTTCAGGAAGTGTACTTAGATAGGATGCATAGGTGGTGGAAGTCCAAAAATCATTCCATCCACATCATGTCCTGTGTAGTGAAGTGTTTTTTTTAAGTTGCTGTTGTTTTTACCAAATAAAACATGCAATATGATGCAGTGTAGTCACTTTTGGTAAAAAAACGGACACACAAGCATGTGACGTTTTGTGCAAGTTTAAGATTGACTATACACACTTACTCTTAGGATTCAAAGGGACCTGCTCATACAGTAAGTATAGGCGCCGATCCCGTGGCCACAATGAGAAACCTCGGAGGGAACTGCAGATGTGGGAACCGAGTCGAGTGGATCTAGCATAAAACTGTGAGAGTCCAGTCCTTAGTGAGGCCAGCAGGGGATCATTTTGAGTGGAGACAAGTCAGCAGCGCAGAGACGTCACCGACTGATGCAGAGGAGTGGTCCACCCCGGGTCCAGACTTTGAACAGCTAGCGCATCATCTGTGGTCACCTGATAACCTCTCCATGCAGGGGTTGGGGGCAGAGCAGAAAAGAGACGGCAGATCAACTGGTCTAAAGGGGAGGTCTATTTAAAGGCTAAAGTATACGGATTAGTTTTAAGATGGGACTTAAATGCTGTCATTTATTTGTATTAATGCAGATTTCTAGTCACTGTCATCCAAAACTTTACCAAATTCTGCTTCCCAGTCTTTTCTAATTTTACCAAGAGATGTCTCTTTAAGATGAGAGATTAGGATGTACATTTGAGAAATGATGATTTTATGATTCAAGGGGATTTGCAAAATTGAGTCTATTACAGATTGAGGTGGACTACTGGGAAAATAACTGCTATTTGATTTAGCAAAGTTGCGGACTTGAAAGTAGTGAGATTTAGGGAGAATAAACTTTCCAAATAGTTCACTGAAGCTAGCGAAGACATTGTTAATATAAAGGTCCCTTAGTCTGACCAGGCCTGAGCTCTACCTTCGAGAAAACGCTTTATCTGTGCTTGGAGGGAGAAAGAGGTATTATGAATGGGGCTGTAGGTAATCCTTGGAGTCCAAAAGTGCATCTAAGTTAAGACCAGATTCTAAGAGTGGAGAACATGTAAACCGGGATGATCGACAGGGCTTTTTGATGTGATGATAGGAGCGAGGTAGAACATTTAGCTTCCAGTCTGTATCAGTTCAATTCAGGTTTGCGGATCTAGAAAATCAATTTGTGTATGTTGGCTGCCCAATAGTAACATCTTGGTGTCCACCCAAGTACTTAAAGCTGTTTTTAGACATTTTAAATGGGAGATAAACATTGGGAATCTCAAAAGCTAAGTCATTTACAGAGAAACACTCACTCTTTGAAAAGTACAATTTATAACCTGAGAAAGTTCCAAGAGTTTTTAGCAGTTCAACTATCGATATTGGACCAGGAATTATCAGTAAGAAATCGTCTGAAAGCTCATTTGTATACGCTAGCCTTTAAATAGACCCCCCTTTTAGACCAGTTGATCTGCCGTCTCTTTTCTGCTCTGCCCCCGTCTCCTGTGTGGAGAGGTTATTAGGTGAGCACAGATGAGGCACTAGCTGTTTAAAGTTGGGACCCGGGGTGGACCACTCATCTGTGCATCAGTTGCGGACGTCTCTGCGCTGCTGACCTGTTTCCACTCAAGATGATCTCCTGCTGGCCCCACTGTGGACTGGACTTTCACACTATTAACTAGATCCACTCGACGTCCACTGCACCGGTCACCCAGGGGTGGGGGTTCCCACATCTGCTGTCCCCTCCAAGGTTTCTCATTGTATCCCATTGGGTTGAGTTTTTTCTTGCCCTGATGTGGGATCTGAGCCGAGGATGTTGTTGTGGCTTGTGCAGCCCTTTGAGACACTTGTGATTTAGGGCTATATAAATAAACTTTGATAGATGATTGATATTGGGAAAGTGTGTGTTCCAGACCACATCTGTGGAATCCTTTGCTAAAACTAGCCGGTTTAAGTGCAATAGATAGAGGTTCAATCGCCACGGCGAACAAACAATGGGCTCAGAGGGCACTTCAGTGGCTTAATAGCAGTTAAACTCATTTATGCTCCTCAAAGCTCTGAGAATTATCCTGATTGTTTTCTGACGCTGTCTGGTGGTTGAGGGTTGCAAGTACACTAAAACAATATTTTCTTGTTTTTTTGAATCGGCAAGAATGAGATCAAGTCGGTTTTCGTGGAGAACGCACAGTAATGTTGGGGCGGCATGGCGTGGTGGGTATGGCGGCCGTGCCAGGAATGTGAGGGTTGCAGATTCGCTCCACGCCTCTTCCCATCCAAATAATTGCCGTTGTGTCCTTGGGCAGGACACCTCACCCTTGCCCCTAGTGTCACTCATGAATGAATGATAGGTGGTGGTCGGAGGGGCCATAGGTGCAAACTGGAAGCCACACTTCCGTCAGTCTACCCCAGGGAAGCCGTGGCTACAAATGTAGCTCACCACCACCAGGTGTGAATGAATGATGGGTTCCCACTTCTCTGTGAAGTGCTTTGACTGTCTAGAAAAGCACTATATAAATCTAATCTATTATTATTATTAATGTACCAGGATTACAGTATGTTACAACACAGCAGTTATAGTGGTAGTCAATGGGGCCATAACAGGTCGTAAGAGCAAGTGTGTATACTTTTATGTCCATCCATCCATTTTCTACCGCTTGTCCCTTTCGGGGTCGCGGGGGGTGCTGGACCTTTTTCAGCTGCCTTACATCATATTTCTAAAAATGTTGCATTCAAAAACACAATTTTCATAAAAGAATCCCTGGCTAAATGTCAGACCCCTAACCTTCAAACTGAACAATCCTATCACTCAGAGAACACATGTGATGCCCGTTTTGGGCCCAAGGGGTGCACAGGGACTTGCAGGGGTGCTCAAAGTGCGGCAACCTGGGCCATTTGTGGCCCGCCGTACTTTGTAGAAACACAATTTATTCAATATTAATGAGATATATTATGAGATATATTATGGTATAGGGGAAAGCACGGTTGCACAGGGGTTAGTGCGTGTGCCTCACAATATGAACGTCCTGTGGAGTTTGCATGTTCTCCCCGTGACTGCGTGGGTTCCCTCCGGGTACTTCGGCTTCCTCACACCTCTAAAGACATGCACCTGGGGATAGGGTTGATTGGCAACACTAAATTGGCCCTAGTGTGTGAATGTGAGTGGGAGTGCTGGCCCATGCCTTCCACCCGAATGCAGCTGAGATAGGCTCCAGCAACCCCCCGCCACCCTGAAAGGGACAAGCGGTAGAAAATGGATGGATGGATGGATTATGGTATAAGGAAGTCAGTGTCTGTTGGGGAATACGACTCCCGGTATGGGAACTCCTTCTTAAGACCTGCTCAGTGGCCTTGTGGTTAGAGTGTCCGCCCTGAGATTGGTAGGTCGTGAGTTCAAACCCTGGCCGAGTAATACCAACGACTATAAAAATGGAACCAATTACCTCCCTGCTTGACACTCAGCATCAAGGGTTGGAATTGGGGGTTAAATCACCAAAAATTATTCCCGGGCGCGGCCACCGCTGTTGCTCACTGCTCCCCTCACATCCCAGTGGTTGATCAAGGGTGATGGGTCAAATGCAGAGGATCATTTTACCGCACCTAGTGTGTGTGTGTGACTATCAGTGGTACTTTTAACTTTTTTAATATGGCAGCAGGAGGAACTTTTGGAATTGATGGGCTTCTACTACTTTTGTCCACAAGAGGGCGTCAGAGATGCAACAGTCCAGTCTAGACAGTGGCACCAGCACAATGATTTGGAGATTATGTAACCTCAGACAAAGTCAGACAGCTCTACATTCTCCCTATAATGTATACAATCCAATATGACATCCAAACTGGTCATCTCATGCCCATTGTAAATATAGACATGACACTTAGGAAGTATTACAAAATAAGCCCATAAGGCAGAATTGCTCAAATATGCATGTGGATGCACACTGTAGGAAAAGTGAAGATCAAGGATTTTGTTTCCTTCTATCCAAAAATATAAGTTTCCTCATACGCTAGTCCTTGCTAGTTGCATCCCGAAAGGCCCAATTGATGTCCTATCTTGTTCATTTATTCAGTCCCATCAGCCGGAAGAGCAGCAGACGTGAGGCCATGATGTTTGCCACATTTCCTTCTGCATGCAAGGGTGCACTTTTCCATCAGTCACCTGTAAATGTTCCCCAAAAAATAAAAAAACAAGCAACAAATAATCTCAACAGTTCATCAGAGCCATTGTGTAACGAGCAGCAGGAGGGAGTCTGAATAATTCAGAGCGTATAATATATTCATAATACATTTCACAAAGAAAATTAAGTTTTTGATTATTTACTGCCGGAGGAAGAACGCCAAGCGGGAAGGGAAATAATTAGGAATACAAAAACAGCACAAATGATTCTTTAAACACATGAACATTTTTATTACCGGTAAATTTAAATACATAATAATAATAGGTCTATGTAAAAGTTTCCTAAATTATCTTACATTTTACACAGATAGCTTGTCGTGTTTACAGTAGCAAAACTCTGTCAATAATTTGTCTTATGTATATACAGTATATATATATATATATATATATATATGAGAATTACACAGGGGTTAAATAGACGGTGATTATATTTAACAAGTGACCAAGTTTCTGCCCTTGTGGTCCATGTTTTATCGCCATGACGACTCTTGGGATGTCAAGACTGCAAGACAGAAAAAAACAATTGGGGATGACGATCCCTTTGTTCACAAGTAAGAGCTTCAGGAGAAACCTGGCTGGTCAGGGTTAAGGACAGACAACAGAAAGTCACATTTGGATTCAACCGGCAGATTAGAGAACCTCACAAAGTCAGGAACACAAAAGGTCATTCTTGATACGTCATCACTAAATGAAACACTAAGGACCTGATCTACTACCACGCGCTAAACAGCATGTGCAAACAACAAAATTGCGTGTACTATTAGTGTGATCGACTAAGACTGCATGTGCAATTGAAAAGAGGTGCAGACCACCTTCTTTAAATGAGGTTTAAGCGTGTACTATACGGGGCTTTCACCATGGAGACAATCATTTACTGAACATTCATGTTATCATGCTCCTACCTCTAGCATTTTTCTCTGTTTTGAAACAAGCAGCAGACATGTACCACTTTTTATGGGCAACCCTGCAGTGCATCTACAATGGAAACCAAGTTGTGCTCATGGGAGAAGCTGGCACTAACTGGGCGAGGGGCTCCAGAATCCAGACGCAAAAAAATGCACATTGCAGTACGTTTTTTCATATAAGATATATGTTAATAGTATATCTTTTGTATGAAAAAACAGACTTCATTGAACACCAGCCAATAGAGTAACGCATCAATTAAATGAGTTTTAATCAGCCCTTTAAGTCAGACGGAAGCTATGAAATGATTTTGGTGATTTGACAATATGTCTGAAATGTTCATTTTTGACAGGCCATATATGTTGACAAGCATGTGTAACTGTCAGTTTGCATGTACTTTTGCAGACGTGCTAAATAAAGAGGCACACAGTTGAGTTTTAGTCATGATAATCACACTGTGTTTGCAGAATAATTGTGTTTGCATTTTTTCCATCCAGTACTGTGGGGGTTCTGATGATCAGCATATATTCTGTATATTCATGAAGACAGATACTCTGAATGGATTGTGCTCCTTATTCTGCTCACTAAAGAGACACAATCCTCCGTGCACACGTTTAGTAGATCAGCGTTTGCTATCAAGTTTGCACGTGTTTGATGGCACGCAAACTTTTAGTAGATCAGGTCCTGAGTGTACATTCCATACTTGCTTGGGCTGTGAATGTCTCCTTCACTTCAAATTTGCGATCAGCATCTTAAATGTGAAAGTTCTGACAAGTCAAAACTTAATCAGTCCGTCCAGGATTTTGCATTGTGGCGATAGCGCTAATTCACACACATTTTCGCCAATCAAATTTGTCTCTGAGTGGCGCTCAAACGCGCACGTCAACTGTCTAATCAGATCTACTTCCTGTTACGCAACGATGACAAAAAAAAAGACAGTGAAATCCTGGAGGGTCTGACTAAAGTTGTGATGACAGCAAAGCACGAAACACTTCCCAAAAAACAAAGTACACCCATTTCTGTTTAGTGGCAAAGGGGCCGAGGTGTCAGACAAGAAGAGGAGGGGAAGGTGCAAAACATCTTGCAGAGCCCTGAGTAAAAGGCTCTTGCTCTTTGGAAGTCACCAAAGTACAAGGAATGGTGGAGCTATACCCCATTGTACATAAATAGTACACATACAGTACATCAACTTACATCATTTGTTGTAAGAAAAAAAAACAACCCACAATAAGTGCTGTCAGTGTGACAGAGTGAAAAAAAGGCCACTATTGTCAGGAAATGACAATATTGACATGACGGTTGATGTGTAGTTTGCACCAAAGTTATTCATACGCTGGCGAAACTTTTTCATTTCAGTGGAATTACTTTGTTAAATGAGTGGTTTCTGGCTGAAAATGACACAATAAGCCGAAAATTAGACACGTAGCAAAAGTTATGGGTTTCTCGATACAACTTTTTACTTCCTATCAATTCCGACAGTGGAGCCTTGAGTATCGGCTGATACCTGTATTAACCCGCTACGATATCAGCATGAATCATAGAACATTATTTTATTATTTTGTAGTGTGGAATGTTAGAAGAGGTTAGATCAAGTGAAGTTACTCAAACAGAGTACAATGCAAAACACTAACGTATTCATTAAATGGAATAGACTTATGCGGTCTTTAAATAAATTAGTGTGGAAATGTGTTTCATTTAGTTAAGATCATGACACAGTAAGTTGAATGATCCAGATCCGCTTGTTAGTGGATACTTACGCTTCTGCCTTGGAGTCTTTGCATCTGTAATAATATGCAACTTTAATTATTTGATACTTGTTTACATTGACAAATGTTGTTTTAGACTGCAATATTGTGAAATTAAGGGCACTTTTTTACGTATGTCTAGCTTGTGTGCTACTTTGGGCTGAGCAGTTGGGTAGCTGCTAGCTCCTACTAGCTTAGAGCCTACCTTATTTACCTTTGGTAAATGATTTTATTAAAATACAAGAAAAGACCAACCTTGTGTGTTTATTGGACATTTAGTTGTTAACTGGCTGTCCAGCTTTGCACAAGTAAACACGGTGCAGAACTGCTTGTATAGGATATATCTGAGATTTTAGATGAAAGCCGATGATAGTCCATACTTGCTTGTTTTTTTTTTTTGCTGATATTAGACCGATAAAATATTAATTGTATTTTTATATATTAATTCACTTTCTACCGCTGCCTTTTTCAGATGAGTTTGGAAGACTTGGGTCACCAGAAGTCATCCTGTTCCAGTTACGGCCTAATCTAGAGCAGTGATTTTCCACTGGTGGGTCAGAAGCCCAACCCATTTCCAATAGGTCTTTGTCTGGGGGAAAAAAACACTCACTTTTATTTTGAATGGGATTCCTCATGCAGTTGTCGATCGCTTCTTAATATTCATGCAGTTGGCAACTACTCAGTCTTCGATAATCTGTTCATAGTCTACTGCCATTAAAATGTTGAATGTGCCTAATGTCTCGCTAATGCTAATGGGTGGCGCGTATATAGGATTGTAAATGTAAATTAGAAAAGCGCTAGCACATTTGTTTAAAGACATTTTGTTTCTGATGAAGGTCACAGAGAAATTATTGCACCTTATAACTGACATACTTTATTTCTGTTTATTCTGTTCTGTTCTACAGTGGTTTAGAGTACCTTTGTCATATTGGGTGTATATATATATATATATATATATATATACACACAGTACAGGCCAAAAGTTTGGACAGACCTTCTCATTCAATGGTTTTCTTTATTTTCATGACATTTTAGATTGTCACTGAAGGCATCACAACTATGAATGAACCCATGTGGAGTTATGTATTTAACAAAAAAAGGTGAAATAACTGAAAACATGATTTATATTCTAGTTTCTTCAAAATAGCCACCCTTTGCTCTGATTACTGTTTTGCACACTATTGGCATTCTCTCGATGAGCTTCAAGAGGTAGTTACCTGAAAGGGTTTTCACTTTACTCAGGGTGTACACCACCTTCCGCCCGATTGTAGCTGAGATAGGCTCCAGCGCCCCCCGCGACCCCGAAGGGAATAAGCGGTAGAAAATGGATGGAAGGTGTCATATTTTTGAAGCCTTCAGTGACAATCTACAATAACATAGTAAATAGTCATGAAAATAAAGAAAACGCATTGAAATGAGGTGTGTCCAAACTTTTGGCCTGTACTGTGTACACACACACACACGTATATACATACAATAAAAAATATAAAAATAAATGTTGAATATCGGATGTATTAAAAAAGAGGACAAATTATTTAGGATATGTATTTTCTGGTGTAAATGTAAGAACACTAAAACTACAAGGAAAAGCTCCTCCACCGTCTTTCTGGCTATGAATTTAATTTACCAGATATAAATCCACTTCAACTCTTAATTTTGCCAGGGTATGAATGATTTTAAATTTAAGTATCCAGGCCATTGGTGTCCCGTGTCACAATTACTAAAATATTAAAAAGGAGTAATGTCAGGAAAAAAAGTTGTAATGTTGACGTTAATAAAACAAATCTTACATGCAAGCTGTGTTTTTTCTTAAAATGTAACTTTGATATTTTAGTATGCAACCCTGTGTGTAAAAAGTTTGGACACCCCAGTCCCAGACACACCAAAGTCAAACCAAGCCATAAAACAGTTATTCCAGAAGAATTAGGAAAACAGACCCATAGATTAAATAACAAAATATGGGTTAGGTCAGTGGAAGAAGGGATGCAGAATCACATTAGACTGAAAGTGTTTCAACAAAATAAAAATAAAAAGTTAAGATGCAGGGATTCAGAGAGGTCTGTTATGAAAGGAAGAGCACAAAGAAAGCCGTGAAGAAGTTGCAAGGACCTCCACCTTACAGACGCTTCCATAACCCAACACCAAAAACAGCAGCTTCAAACCCAAAACAAGCCAGGATGGAAAAAAGTATGGGATCAACAGTTCCGGTAACCAAGGAGGGAGGTGAGAGGAGCAGAGCAGGATGGACGTGGGAGGCGGCAGGGTCTCACACATACACACCCTCGGGGTTGAGACTGGACACCAGGGGATTCTGCAAGTTACGCGGATGACCCAGGAACTGTTTGGCAGTGGGACGAGGCGGTGATTCCGCTGCAGTCATACCACTACCTGAGGCAGAATATAAATAAAAAGGCTATTAGCAGAGTCCAAAGTATATACCTTATTATTACCCTGTCATATCGGATTGCTTTTAGCGTGTTTAACTCGCGCTCTCAGGTAATTAAAAAAAAAAAATCATTAATTAGGATATGTAATTAATTTAATGTATTTTTAATTTCACCTTTCATTGAAATTCATTACATTATTAAAGAGGTACCGGTAGATATATAAACAAAACGATAGTGTTACAAAGTAATTTATTGTTTTAAACAGATGGAGTCTGTTTTATTTACTAAAATAAAACATCAGGTACATATAAAGTGTTGACGTTAACACAACAAAAACATTTTTCTGAGCAGTATGTATTGAATGTTGAACTTGCTGCTGTTCCTCTGCTTCAGAGAGTATACAATAAATAAAACAGACCCACCAACAACAGTGCTAACATATGTTAATATTGGTTGAAGAAAAACATTTAACAAATAAATGTTTACATTTGTCACAATTGATGTTAACTTTCTTAAAACGGATCAAAGGAAATGTGAGTTTTGATTGGCTTTCCTGACTGTCAATCACATATGTCTCGTACATGTACAGTAATGTGCAACATATCTCATATTTAAAATATGTTTAATATAAAGTACACATTACTGTACATGTAATATCACTACATTGATTTAAAAAAATGTGCATATCATTGTGCTTGTAATATATCACTATATTTATTTTTAAATAATATACACATCATTGTGCATGTAACATATCACTATCTTCATTTTATATATAATGTACACATCATTGTACATGTAATATATCACTTTATTCATTTTAAATATAATGTACACATTATTGTACATGTAATACATCACTATTTTCACCACACCTAGTGTGTGTGTGACAATCATTGGTACTTTAACTTTAACTATATTGATGCACAGATATAATAGCATAAAGACAGTTGAATCTGTCAAAACACACCTGGAAGAGACATTTCTCCATAGCTTGTGTAATATATAGATGGAAAAATGGTCTACTCTACACTAAAAACAAGACAACATTCCAACTTATACAAACCATAAACACACTTCTGATATCTTTAATATGAATATTTTACACCATTTATTAGATATAATTCACTATATCCCTAGTTAAGGTAATTCATCTCAATTAATGCAATCATTTCACTCTCCTGTGTTTTATATTGCCGTTTAGCACCCTTACTTCCATTCCTGTATCCATCCTGCAGAAGATGTGCCAGTTCCAACTGCTCCAGTTGCTCTTGAAGATCCGTACGCGAGTGGCTGTGCGCAGGCAAGACGCCGGCTTGCTGGATAAACTGCTGCAGGTTACATTGCCGCAGATCCTTGTTCAACTCCTCCAGCTCCTCATGTTTGCCCTGGCATGGAAGGAGCATATATAAGAGGACAACGCACAGCACACAAACAGTTCAATTGTAAAAATGTTAAAGGACATATGAGATATTAGCCTTCTGTAAACCATTTTTTCTTTAGTCGTGGGAAAAAAAACAACCATGTTATGCAAACCACTAATGTCCACTGCTGAGGACACAGGTACTCCTTTTTTATGGAGGGAAAGCATCACATTACTGATGCAATTATCCACCACAAGAGGTCAGCATAGTGTGCTAGACTCTTCCAGGCAGCCATCTGCAGTGAATTAATACTTCAAAGCTACCATATTTTCATTACCCTCCAACACCAAGATGTAAACGATGCTGGCTGACCTGACGCCAGTCCCCAGACAGTTAAAGATAGATTTTGTTCTCATTCACCCTCTAGAGAAAATTATAGTTATTGAAAATGTAAGGTTGAGAGATCGATTCATTGTCTTTAATTAGTGTGTGCAGGGGAAACAGCAGGCTCCCAAACCTCTGTGGCGAGTGTATGTGTTTGTGTGTGATCAGACTCAGATATCCTGCTGCAGTTCACACCTGCCTCTATTAATCTAATGACAGAAAGGCTTAGCTCACTACATACACAGAGTTCCACATTCTATGTATGTTTGATGTCATAGGCCAAACATGAATCTTTCCTGTCCTGACTGAGTGACAAACGTATGCTTACTAACAGTTGAAACACAAGTGTGTGTGTGTGTGTGTGTGTTTCGTTTCAAAAAGAAGCCTCATAATTTGGTCTGTGTGGGCTATGTATATAATTACACTGATGACTATGACAGAGCCCAGTCCCAGAACATCAATCAGGTCCTCCAAGGGAATGACTTGCTCATAAGCAAATGAGCTCATAATTATTCTTTAATCAGTTTTGCAACCAGTTACGATCGGAGCTCCCTGGGACAGGAAACAATCATTGACCGAAAATTTCCCATGTACCTTACTTACTTCCGTCAAGTAAAACATTCCAAATAGACAAAACGTAAACACGTCACCTCCGTGACATGGATACGACGGTCTCTGGTTACACGTGGATTGAGAAAACTTTAAACTGGGTTAGGCTTTTATTGATATAGCCGCACCTATGACAACATCAAGAGTAAAGCAAACAACGGACTATGATTAAACGAGGACATCCAATAAAACAAAGCTTCTGTGCTATAAAACAATTCTCTTTAATTCTCAAGACTCTACAGTACACGAATAGTTTGATATGGTCATGTGTAATAGTATCACCATGAGTAATGGGTTCAGAACATGCATACAAAAATGACACTTGCCAAACTGGATCAGCAAGATTCTAGTGTTCCGCTTATAACATATTTCATTGGAGGTTAGAGCTGAGTACACTGTACACCAGGGGTGTCAAACTCAAATACAGAGTGGGCCAAAATTTTAAACTGAACAAAGGTTGAACAAATTAACTTTTTAATAGGGACCCAAACAAGTTTTGCATTGAATATTGAACAAGCAAGGCTTATATAACTTTATAGTGACATGCAAAATCGAGTTTCAAATAATAATAATAATAATTAAAAAATATCAATGGCATATGAAATACAATTTAAATAAAAATTGAATGCCTCTTTTCTATTTGCAGCCTTCTGAGGTAAATATCAACATTAACTTTTTCCACAGGCTAATACATTTGAAAATAAAATAACAATGAATAAACCAACCATTCAGGACTTTAAACTGCTCAGTTTGCAACACACTGATCTAATCTGATGTGCCCAAGCCAGATACCTGGCATCTTTTCTTGGATGCTAGTTCATTAATGTCGGGGCTCAGGCTTTGAGCTGAGGCAACCTTCATTATCGAACGAAGGTGTTCATCAGTCATTATATCTCGTAGTCCACCCGGACCACACTCTTGGGGGCGTCCCTTAAAGGCACTGCCTTTAACATCCTCTACGAGCTGTCGTCACGTCCGCTTTTCATCCATTCTAACAACGTGCCGGCCCAGTCACAAGATATGTGCAGCTTCTGTACGCACACACGTGTGAATACAACGCAAACTTTATCAACAGCGATACAGGTCACACTGAGGGTGTGTTACGGTGCGGATGTTCTCCCGAAATGTGTTTGTCATTCTTGTTTGGTGTGGATTCACAGTGTGGCGCATATTTGTAACAGTGTTAAAGTTGTTTATACGGTCACCCTCAGTGTAACCTGTATCGCTGTTGATCAAGTATGCGTTGCATTCACTTGTGTGTGCGTGCAGAAGCCGCACATATTATGTGATTGGGCCAGCACTCGTTGGACTCGATGAAAAGCGGACGTGACGATTTTCGGGAGGGGCACTGAAATTTGGGAGTCTCCCGGGAGGGTTGGCAAGTCTGAGAATTAGCGGTGAATGCGGTGTTACCGCGGCACCGCCGCTGTATATAATCGGCGGGCCAACTCTAGTGTTAATTTGATATCGCCTCGAGGGCCAAGTGAAAGTACACGGCGGGCTAATTTTGGCCCGCGGGCCAGAGTTTGACACCCATGCTGTACACCATTGATAGTGTGAATATTGTTAGTCCAAATGCATATGTTCATGTTTTTAATTTCACTCAGTAATACTTTGGTAAATGTCTCTGCGCTGGTATGTCTGCTGCAGTGCACGGTGAGGAGAGGTATGTTTTGGACAGTCTAGGTAGAAGAGGGTCTGTTCTACACTGACAAACAAAACATCTAAGGCTACATGGGTTTACAGCCCTTTTTCCAGAACTAAGACCTCTCTCCTTACCTGCAGCAGAGACTCTGCCTTCCCCAGAGCCTTATCAGTCTCAGATAGTTGCACCTCTAACTCTGTTCCATGCGTCTCCTGGCTCCAGAGCTCTGCTTTCACAGCATTAAGTGATTCCTCTGGCCCTTTGCTTTTGGCCTCCAACTGACTTTCCTGCTGGATCTCTTGCTCCAGCTGTGTGGAGCGCACAGAGAACTCGTGGAGACGCCTTCCGCAGTCATCCAGCTTTGTGTGGAGCTCTCCTAGCTTTCTCCTCATTTCTTGCTCCCTCTCCGTCTCAGCTTGAAGCTCTTCCTCCCAGTACTGCTCGTGGGCGAGCTCAGCTTGGTTCTTCCGCATTGTTTGCTCCAAAGTGTCCAACTCCTCTTGGAAGTGGACGGACATAGGTGAAGGACACGGAGAGGAGCAGTGGCGCTCTCGAGTGTTGGACTCCCTTTCTAGGGTTTCCAGCTGTTCTTCGATTGCCCTCAGTCTTTCCTGCTGCTGAAGAACCTTCCTAAAAACCTCCTCTTTGGATGGGCCTATTGGTGGCGAGGGAGATGGAGCATGATGGGTAGTAGGGATGGGAGAAGATGACGGCGAGGCTCTTTGCTCAGGGGAGTCCCGAGGAGACCTCTGAAAAGGTTTGGCTCTGTGAGAAGTGGATGGCCCCAAGTTAAAGGTGAGAGATTTCTTGGGCTGGTTGCATTTTGAGAGGTCCTGCTCAGGATATTTTGGCAGGGGGAGAGGGCTCAGTTTGTCTTGTTTTGAGCCAGGCCCATCGCTGCTGCTCGGGCCAGTGCGACGTAGGAAGAACTGAACCTCATTCCCATGCTGGCCTAACTTGGCCACAGACTCAAGGGGTCTTTCTGTGGCAAGCAACTGTCTCTCTGTATCCCGAAGACGTTGAATCAAGACATAGCGACCTGTCTGACCTGCGAACAAAGATAAATATATACATATAAATATATACATATACACATACACATACCAGTGTACTGTAAGCCAATGAACTAGTTATATGCATACCATAAGTGTAAAAAGCAATGCAGTACTTCACGCTTCAAATACTGCAGATTTTTTGTACTTTATTTTGTACTTTATAAAAGCATATTCTACATGTTTAGAGAGCAGTATTTGTCCTATTTTCTGTTAGTATTATTTTGTGGGGATCGTCAAATAACTCCTCAATGTGAAGAATATTAAGTGAAAAAATGACATCAGATGCATTATGATAGGCCCTGATACTTCTAAATATCTGTCTCTGAGAATAGGAGTAAGACTCTTCCAAAATGTAAAGATGTTCAAATAAACTGAAGTTTCCACAAGGACCTTGAAATTAGGACAAACCCTCCCTAATGGCTCGGTAGGCAGCTCACTCATGGAAGGAGGAGAGCTCTAAATCTGGTCTTATGTTGTTCAACGCTGCTGCTTAAACGCAGCCAGAGGATACATCAGCAGGCTTAAATCCAAAATGACCTAATGACAATTCAATGGAGCTCTTTGTTTATCTCAAAGCTGCAAATTTAGCATTAAACATTCTGATTCTTGGTTTGGTTCACAATTTCTATATTAAACCATTTTTAGAACGAGTGGTTTGCTATAGTTCAGTTGAAGAGGAACTATACTTTGTTTTACATTTTGCCCATCATTCACAATACTTATGTGAGACAAGAACACATGCATCTATCTTGTCTGTGCGTTCTAAATAGTATGAGGCGGCTAACAATGCAGGTAATGGGAGTCATCTTTTCTGCCTATCTAAAAAAAACATCCAAATGAAAACAATGCTACATTTGCATGCCGTCAACTGCATAGTAACCAAAGCGTAGTGATATTGTTAAGAGCTAGCAGACAGGAACTACTTTTGGAAACGCAGCACCTTGCTCACAGAAAGTACGGTAAACTCGCTAGTAGCTGCCGCTGTTGCTGCTGAAACACCTCTGAGTTTGTAAGAGTTAATGCTCAACTATAAATCATGCCTTGCACCTGTATAGTAGAAGATAATAGCCATAAATCGAGAAGTTGGTGAAAAAATTGAATTTAGACCAGTAGACATCGCTAGGAAAGATGCTCATTTCATCTCAGCATTTTTTTTAAACTGAGAAGTGAGGATTATTCTCAATTCATCATCTAAACAGAAAAACGAGATACAACCATTCCATCAGTCGGCATCCCATTGAGAGCTGAAGTTGTAAGTACCTGTTTTGTAATGTTTGTAGTTTGTATTTCTTGTTTAGCACTTAGCAATAGTGCTACATGACGCTTAGTGTTTCACTCGAGCTGGATCTGCTTTGCGCCCAGCTTCTAAAACTCGTAACTTATCTTTCATTTTTTCCAGGCTTAAAAATATTAGGTTCTTGATAGGGGTGTAACGGTACACAAACATTTCGGTTTGGTACGTACCTCGGTTTAGAGGTCACGGTTCGGTTAATTTTCGGTACAGTAAGAAAACAACAAAATATAATTTTTTTGGTTATTTATTTACCAAATTTGTAAACAATGGCATACATACACACACAAGGTCCATTGCCAGGGTTAATGTGGTCAACATATATAAGATAAAAACTAAATAAGATAAGGCTCAGAATGGTTTCTTAACAAAACCTTTCTACATATAAAGTGCTTTTTTTGATTGATTGAGACTTTTATTAGTACCGGTAGATTGCACAGTACAGTACATATTCCGTACAATTGACCACTAAATGGTAACACCCCAATAAGTTTTTCAACTTCTTTAAGTCGGGGTCCACGTTAATCAACATTAAACTGCCTCAAGTTGTTGCTCAGATTAAATAAAATGACAAAACTTTTCTTCTACATATAAAAAATGCAACATTAAACAGTTTTAAGTCAACTCAGCCTCAGATTAACTTTTCTTCCCCCCCCCCCCCCCCCCCCCCCCCCCCCCAGCCTGGCTTACTTGGCAGTAAGAGGATATATGGGCTCATTGTTCTTCCACCATAGAAGTGGGTCAAAATCTAATTTTTAATGCAATATAGACTTATATCTGCTGCTATAAAAACATTTGTTATTGCTTTAGCCCTGCCTGACTCGCAGAGGAGAGGCTGCTTGAGTGCGGTGGTGACGCTTCAAATGGGTTAGCATGTGTTATGAGTGTAGCGTATGTGTGTGTGTGGCCCTTTAATATGTGACAGCATGTGAGGTGAGTGTGTGAGCGAGCGAGGTGAGGGAGCGGTAGCGTGAGTGCGGAGTGGCTAGTGTTTTGTTGGATTGGCTGTGTGCAAGACCTCAATAAAGCCACGATTTGCAACTAATCGCCGGACTCTTTATTTACCCTGGAGTCCGGAGCTGTGAAGGGTGTTGCCCCCGAGAATACATCGGCCCTGGAGGAGTGTCTCCCCTGCGCACCTCGACTACGGTCTGGGAGCCGGAAGCAGGAAAGGTGCAACACATGTTTGACGTGTTTTCAGAAGCAGCTGCTGAACAATGTCGGCAAACCTTCGTCCTTCGCGCAGCCAAAGTGTTCCCAAACGGGAGATCTTAACGAGGCAGGAGGGTCTTCCAGCTCTGGCTTTTACATGTTGTCCTAGCCCGGTCGCTGCTAGCATGTGTACTCGTACGGTACACCTCCGAACCGAACCGAAAACCCCGTACCGAAATGGTTCAATACAAATACACGCACCGTTACACCCCCAGTTCTTGATCCTCGTTTGGCTTTATTTAGGTTATGCTTATGGCCAGGAAAGACATTCCTGTAAGGCTTAAAATGAGGTAAAGCGCCTCTTGCTAGCAGCTTTTGTATTTAAATAATTTTATTTTTTACAATTTTTTGAATGCACAGAAAAGAGAAAACTGTGTTCTTGTTTCACATGGGGGTTATGAATAGGCAAAATTCAACAAAAAAAAAGCCATTCCTCTTAAAGCAACACTAAGTAACTTTCTAACCTTCATAAAATATTTCCATAACTTTTGGGATGATACATAGACTTAAAATTAGTTGAATAACACCTCTGTCATGTCCTGAGGCGTCTGTATCACTTTAACTGGCACTTAGCAAGCTTGAGGAGGGTGGCAGGAACCCTGCCAAACAAAAAACTACAAATTTGCTGACTTGCTTTACGGCATTAGCCACCTCCCCTTTCCCCATTCGCTGCAAAGACGGAAGTCACCTACGTGCAATTACTGCCAACGGAAAGTTTTGTCTGAGGAGGCAAACATTAAAAAGGGAGCCTACTCAGATAAAAAGAGTCAGGACAGGATCAACATTGCTAATAAAAAGCCACACGTGATAATTCGCAGTTCCACACTACTTCCCCTAGGAAAAAATCTCCCGCCGGTCTTTTTTGCTTTAGACCTGCATCTGCATACGTTCTTGGAAGTAGCGTCATGTTTGTAGCGCAATCCAAAATCATCTCTTGATGATCTTGGATTGCGCTACAAACATCAGCATAGCCATTAGAGACGTAATATATGTGCCAATATAACAGTGGATGTCATGTCAGTACGACCCAATATGCGCTAGTCCTCATAGGAAATAGGGTCTTCTTCTGGCAAAACACTACGGCTTTGGTCCACTGGCGCCGCTAAAATCAACCAAAACTAAAAGTTATCAAGTGGGGCTTTAAAATACCAGTAGCATGGTAAAACAAGTTGCCTCTATATTGAAGCAATTATCATATATATCTGATTTATAACACTAAAATAGTAAATAGATTTGATCAAAATAATATCAATCTCATGGAGATTACAGAGCCATTTTGAGAGATAATTAGCAGTCACTTGATCCGTGAAGCGCGCAGGGGGACCACACTTCTCTTCAATAATAACTACCTAATACTAACTGTCATGTCTGGGTTAATCATGTTTTTGTTTGGCCATGTTTTGCTTGGTTTTTGGACTCTTTTTTTAGTTCCTGGTTTCACTTCCTTGTTTTGTTTGGTTTCCATGGTCACCCATTAGTTTTCACCTGCCATGTCACGCACCTGTTTCACGTTTAGACTCACACACACCTGTCACCAATCATGTCACTGTTATATAAGCCCACCTTTGTTCATCACTCGTTCTGCCTGCATTGTCTTTATGTCACACCGGTTCATGTCTCTTTCTGACCAAGTAAGTTTCATAGTCCATGCCATAGCTTCTGCTAACTAGCAGCTTCATTTGTGTTTTAGGCACGCTTGCCTTTTTTGTTGTATTTTTGTGTTTATGGTAGTGAGTTATTTATGTTAAATAAATCCAAGCCTACCTTCACGCTGTCGTTCGGAGCCGTTTTTGCGTTGGAAGAACAACCCCGCAGCAAGCTGCGACCCCCACCTGACACTAACGACATATTTCCTCAGAGCCTACAGTGATTATTTTTGGACTAAATATGATCCAGCACCTTATATTTTTTAGCCCGAACACAAGAAGGATGAGCAACAAGATTTAAAAGCGAAATGCTTAATGGAATGCAGCTTTACTAAAACACGAAGCATCATGTAGCAGTGTTGCTACGTGCTAAACAAACAGTTACTGCACAATGGCCGCTCTTACTGGGATGCCGATCGACGAGACGCTCACATAATCCAGTTCAGATGAAGAATCAAGCACAATCCTCACGAAAGAAACAAAGGTGCTGCATCAAGCCTCTTTTTGTGTCTTTTTTAATGGCCACATTCCTCTATTATCCAGGTGAAAGGCATGAAATATATTCTAAAATTAACTTTTACCAAGTTTGGCATGAAGCAAAAGCAGTGTCAAGAATACAGCAGCGTAAGCGAGCAGTTACTTTACTGTTATTAATGCGACGCTAAAATAGGCCGTCTGTGTTAGCGCTTATAATAACAATATCGCTATTACTTGGTTAATATTCAGGTCACGAGATGTAAATGGGGGTTGTTGGCGGTTTCTAAATTATTATTTAGGGAACTTTATGGGTGCAACAGGGGACCCTTGATCTGTTGACTCAGTTGTTAGTTGTTAATGTACGATTTTGAATGCATAAATGTCTTACATAGGGATTGTAAATGATAAGCGGCACATCTCTTTCCAATTTTTGCATATTTCCAGTATCATTGATCTGCTGCTAAGGGCATAGTGCAGAGGAGTCCCCCACCTAACCCGGAGATTGCCGAAGACATTCGGAGCTGAATATTAAAAATGGCCGTCTGTAATTGTCGTTTTGTGTATATTTAAATAGTATTTTTACATAATTTGCAAATAACAATTGGATATGGTTTTACCGATAAAATGAAACAATTCATTTTATAAAGTCAACTTGTTTTTCCATTATACTGGTACTTTAAATAATAAAACCATGGGGTGTGTACTGTTTCAGCTGGATGACATTACTTACACCTGCTCTAATCAATTCAAGCTGTGAAGAAGAATGTGACATGGTAAAGTTTCTGCTGCAATTGTCACACAGACATGGCTTTAAATCATCTCCACATAATAGTCCACAGTACAGTGGATCATTTGAGGTCACATTAAAAAAAATAATTTAATCCAATGGCATACACATGACATCAGAAGACCATATCAGACTTTGTGTCACCATACATCCATTTCTCATCATACTTTTTAAGGTTTACTGTAGTGTGACCGATCACTTTTACATTACATTGTTAAAACTAAGATTGAATGTTTTATTCTTCTATACATATTTATTTGTGTTGATTGTTCAAGGCCCCACTGTATTGTTTTAAGGTATGTTGTGTTCTTTTTATTCCATTACTGACATCACATGGAGTGACAATTATCAGTCAATCGACGAACTGCTGTGTGTGCAGCTGATGGTACCTCAATAGAACAGTATAGTAATTGGGTAAAAGTAAAATGCTTAAAGGATACAGGTCTTTAGATGAGCCAAATAGGATGGGCCCTATCATTTCTGAGTGAAAGTACTCACCTATGGCTTGGGCCAGAGCAATGACCACATCCTGGCAGGATGTCTCTTCCGATAGGCCACATACCACCCGCACTACTCCATCCACCCACACTTTGAGCTCCATTGGCGACCAAGCGGGGCAAGGTGATTGGTAAGATGGTCTTCCAAACGGACTCACTTCAGTTTGGCTTGCCTCAGCTTAACGTTGCATGGCACTGATTCTGTAAGGAACACGAGACACAGGTTTAGACAGGTGTTGACAGTGGTAGACAAACTGTCTAACCTAAACAACACAGTGATTTGATATTTACAGATCATCACCACTTCATTTGATTACTAATTGGTCAAGAGAACCTAAGGTGATGGAATATCCCTGAATAGCAAAATATCAGACCAGCAGCGGAGGAGTGCTGCACTGGTCTGTGGCCAGATTCTGTGGACCGAGGAGCATAAATGCCAATCTGTAACCCAATTAAACGCTCTGCTGCCCTCCTTCAAAGCAGTTATGATAGCTTACTGCCAAGGGGAACGGACAGGGAAAGTGGAGCAACTCAAGCTTGTATGCATCTGGTGGAAGGCGTTTTTTGCGGATGGAAGAAACCCCCAAAAGGGAAGTGTGCACGTGTTTGTCCTCCTAGTTTGAACCCACTCAGCATGACCAAACGAGACTTGAGAGGGCAGATCAGCAGGTTGCTCAGAGACTCTCGGAGCAGCAGGTATAACTTCAAATTATTAGCATCATAAGTAGTCCTCTCTGTCAGTGTGTACTTTAACAGCCAAGCTTCAAAACAAGGTGATAAAATACCGCAATGCTCATGAAATGTAAAACAGCCGCAGGCAGTGGAAGGATTATCTACGGAAGTTGGCACCAAGAAAGAAACTATGTAGTCTAGGTGGGTAAAACAACGCTCAGACAGATGGCGTTCTCTTTCTGTCTGTCTTTCCGGTTCTAAATGGGAGGTGTTTTAACTGCAGGCACCCCCCCACCTTATCTTGGCCTTCTTTCAGTGCCTGGCCGTGCTCTGCTGGCTGCCAAGAAGAAGATGCCTCAGAGGAATGCACTGACTTCATCAACCAGCCGTACTTTCTTTAACAAAGTACGGCCCGGCCCGCCTCTCTGCGACGTCACCGGTCTGCCCAGCCCCCACTTCTCCACTTCTTCGGACCACAAACACTGATGTGGCAACAAAGTTAAACACTATAGCTCAATGTTGACGTCATACATATGTGAGTGACTGACGCACTGTTCTGAGACGGAGCACGCAGAATGGACTCTATGAAATGGGAGTGCTTATCAAAATAAACAGCACTGCCAGGAGGATGTCAATATTTTTCTTCAAAAGGGAATACAGTGTGCTATGTTGCAATACATTATTAAAGCTGACTGGTTGAGTCACAGACTGAGTAGTTAGACAATCATTTACTTTGGCATGAATCTTTTTTTATCTGATGAACAGAAAGCAATAATTTCAAATCTTGCAGCCATCCGCAGTGGAATGACACTTAACAGGTCACTCCACAAGATAGCACCTCGCTTGAACTTAATTCAGAGTATGTTTTACTTTTGTTAAGAGCGAAAAGCAAATAGAGGTTAGGCTAGGCAAATTTCTTTCTGATGTAATTTGCATACATTCGGTTAAGTGGAGATACTTCAATTAAAAATCTCTAAGTCAAAGGTGTTGACATTCCACAAAAACTGCATAGAAAAGGAACACAGAGAAGAATGTCACTCTCCCATGTTATTTAGATCTAGTTCCTCCTGGCAAAGTGAAATGTGATAAGCTGCACAAACAAGAAACAAACCCGTGAGTCTCAGGTGACTCCCTGTTCCCTCTGTCACAGGCAGAGACAACAACACCGAGATCTAGAAAACAGCCTGGCTCAGCACCAGAGTCTAGGGTCAGCTCCCAAGCAACTAAGGTAAAAAAAAAGATAGTCCAGGATGACAACCAACTAAACCTCTTTCCATTGTGTTAATTTTGTTTACTAAACATTTTCGTCAACACCCTATTTTCCCCTAACGAAAATAAGACAACTAATCAAAACAAATCCACGTTGATTAAAACTATGACAAAATTAACTGACATTTTAGTATGAAAGAGTGGCCGGTAATTAGTTACAAAACAGCGCCAATCAAATGCTTTTCCATGTGAGATAACACGTTTGATATCTCATGGCCAAAACTAAAATGTATGTATTTAACATGTTCCACATCGTAACATGTGTACACCTGGGAGGAAGTGAAAAGGACACGTTTAATTTTTGACGATATGATGCCATCTGCAGGCAAAGCATTGTGACATCTACATAACTGTAAGTTAAAGCTAATTCTACCGTATTACTTCTTTAAAACAAATTATCAAGTCATTTTCTTTGCCTCAGGGAATTGTTAATGGTAATTCTAAAGGCATGACAACTTTTAATGTGGTTCAATGCGCTTATGTCACGTGTGCAGCAAAAAAAGGAAGTAGATGCAGTGTTTCCTATTTACTTATTTGTATATTGGGATATTTATTGACAAAATAAATACTACCGCCTCACCCCTGTGATCCCTGAAAGGGATACGCGGTATGTGTATTTGCTGCTCCCAGTAATCCCATTCTCATAAACAAATTATGATGAAGACATGCATTGTAACTCCATTTCACAACACGCATACATACGTATTTGCTTTGTCATAGATGTAGCATTAAAAAACATAGAAAAAGTGCCTGAAAGATATTTACTGGCATTGACCTGTGGAGCAAAAAATGACTAACTACACCATTCCTGATAAGAGCTACTTTTCTGCTTTGCAGGTACTCTAGATAAAGGTGCTTATCTTTTTACTATATGGTTTAGTCGACAAATTTTTATGTAATTTTGGCTGACTAAAATGTGTAATTTTGTTGGCTAAAACTAAATTTAAAAGACAAAAATTTTACTAAAACTGAAATACATTTTCGCCAAAAGACTGTCTAAAAATAAATTACAAACTGTCAACATGAACTCAGTGTAAACGTCAGTTCAACAAATGTAGACACAGCTAAAGATGGAATGTGGCAATTGAATGAATCCTTCTCCGAATGTTTTGTAATACTGTTTTAATGTCAGTGTGTAGAATTAATGCAGAAGGCGTGCCACAAAATAGTTATTTGTAGATGTTGGCCTCATTGAAGTCTTGTTATTCCGGCCACAAACTACTTGGAAGCATTTTAATTTGACATACCTTGAACTGGATGACTCATATTGGCATAATCGGTGATTGATATAACCGAAAATAGCCAGAGACATAAGGAGAATGGGTAAGAAAGGTTTTTTTAACCTACGTACCTCATATATACCGTAATCTTTCTTTTGGTGCCTAACAATCTAAAAAAAAAATGTCCATGCATTTTGTTAGTCGCAGTAAGTAGGATAAGAAGTATATCAAGAATGACTGAAGGCACTTAATATGCTGAAGCTTCAAAGGTAAATGGCAGTTCCATTTGGACATGATGACAAATCGGCTTATGCAAAAACAAGGAAGAAATAATGATGAAGTTAACAATACATGTCAAAATAAACAGATATTTCCCATAAAAATGAGCCCTCTGTAGCTCAAATTTTATGGTGGGAAAAAAATAGTTAAGCAGGCTCATTTTAGTCATAACAACATGGTGGAAAAGGACTTAATGGCATGGTCGAGTTAAATGGGTTGTTCCCAAAAATATGGTCATATAAAACAAGCTCCACTTTAGTCAAGACTAAATGGAGCAGCGCTATTGCTTGTTGAAGGCAAGTTGTGCCCTAATTGTGATCAATTTCTTCAAGAGGCAATAAATCTATCCACAAGATTGTAAAAAAATCTCGACAATCAGGTTATCTGTTATGCGTTGTCCTTAGTGTTGACCAAAACTGAATATATCGGGGCTGGTAGCACTCTCCTATTAACACTCACTGCAAGATGAAAAATACATAATTTCATCTACTTGACAAGACTTCAAGCTCTGACTTAAAGGGGAACTGCACTTTTTGGGGGGAATTTTGCCTATCGTTCACAATCATTATGAAAAACAAGACTATAGATGTATTTTTTTAATTGCATTCTATCTCGTAAATTAATGTGAATAAAAGTCCGCTTACAATGGAGCCAATTGGAGGTCCTCAAACCGCACTCCAATTACATTTTGCGACTTAAATATTTAGCAAGTATTAGTGATATTGTTATCATAAGAGTTAACGCAGACAAACTATTTACAGCAGCGCATGATCACTAGTTTGTGCGGCTATGTTGACATCATCAGCTGCTGAGCTGCTTTCTCGAGTGTGAGTTTGTGGAAGTTTATTCTAGATCATAAATAATGTCTCTCACCTTGATAGTAAAAGGTTTAGGACCAACAAGTTGCTACACTTTGACAGGCAATTTAGACCCGGAAATGGCGAGAAAGACACATAAAGAGGCTTGGTCCCACCCTCCTTTTCATATATACTGATCATGAGTCATTCTTCATGCAAATGGGAATATAACATTCTATCAGTTGGCATCCTAAGTGTATAGTAAGTGAAGTTTTACTATGTTTGTTGGCTCTAATGAAGTCTGCAGTTTGTAGTAATCAGTGAAGTTGTTCAAGAAAAAAGCGAGCAACATTACTACTTATTATAAATGTGCCCGTTACTACATTACATATATACTTACAGCATATACATGAAACCTTAGTGGGGGTGTTTGGATGTTTTTTAAGGGCTTCATAGGCAGAATACAGCGACTCCACTGAAAGAGGACTTTGATCGCATGTATACAATATTTAGAATGCATAAAAATAGAAAAACATGTGTGTCTACACAAGGATTTGAAATGATAGGCAACATTCCAAAAAAGTGCAGTAAAGGTCACCGCCCTCAGTCCAAGTGTGTAAACATTCCATCAGCTTCCACCTCCATTTACTAGGGGTGCCAAAAAAAAATCGATTGGAATCACAATTCATATCTATTACTATTCTGAATCGATTCATAATTTTCAGTAATCAATTTTTAACAAAATACATTTTTAAAAAACAGATGAAGGGAGCGGAAGAGTGGTTAAGAGAATTGCTATGATTGGAGCTATGTTCACAAGAACAGAGATAATGACAACATTATCTTTCCTCATCAGCCATTGAGCAAACTCGCTTTGCGTCTTTTATCCCCCCCTCTACGCCTCTTCCTGTCGCTCTTCAAAAACCGCTCAACGGCTCCTTTGTGAATAACGCTGAAGGGTTATCGTCACTCAAAGCCCTGCAAACACACAGGGCATGTTCCAGCCCATCTCTGGGCCAATTTAAGTTAGGAAAAAAGGTGGGAGGTTTTGGAACAAATACACAAGGATTTTTTCATTTAATGCCAATTCAGTTGATTACAATCTTCATTGGTAATGAATCCACAAACAAATCTTTGGAAACATACACTTCAGGAAGAGGTAGGAAAATTGATAAATTCTCCGATGCATCACGATTAGATAAAATGTGGACGATTCATGAATTGATGGACAAATGTCAAAACATAGATTAGCGTTAGTTCGAGGTTTGGGTCCAACGAACCAAGAGCGAACTATTTGCAAACATTCTTTTAGCGTTGTGTTAGCTGGGTTAGCGTGGACACTCACGGAGTGTGTTTATGTACTTTTGTGTTGAGCTGTTTGAAAAAGCATAGTGTTTAAAAAAACATTTCATTAAAGCAAAAATAATTGTCTAGTCACGGTAATAAAAACTTGAAAATTATATGTCTAGGGTACACTTAGGAATGACAAAACCTTATATCTATCAGCAATTAATTTTGAGTTAACTGTGAACAAACTGCTATTAATCGCGACTAAATATTTTATTCGTTGGTACGTAAAAAAATAGAAATTACCCACAACTACAAACGTCAGTACCCAAAGAAGGAGTCCTGTAGACATATTATTAATAATTAAATGTAATAATGTCCAGGGTGTACCCCGCCTACCGCCCAAATGCAGCTGAGATAGGCTCCAGCACCCCCCACAACACCGAAAGGGACAAGCGGTAGAAAATAGATGGATGGATGGAATACATTTAGAATATGTAATAATAATTTAACAACATGATATTATACAAAATAATATATATATGTATCCAAATGGATGGATATATATATATATGTATAAATAATTAATTTATAATCTAATCGGAATTGAGCCGTGAGGTGACCTAAGTTTTCCACCTCTACCTACAGGAACGTTCATTGGGCAAACATTCCCAATTTGTGAGCAAGACAGTCAAACATTCAGAAAAGATAACGGATACCTTTCAGGCTACACAAATAGTATGCGTTTACACCTTTTGTGTCTGTATGAGAGTCACAAAGCCAGGTTTCACGCCAACAGTACATTGTCACAAGTCGGGTATGTCTGCATTCATGTCCTTGCTTCAGGTGCAAAAAGAAAAATCGTGAATGCTCATCTTTATGAAAGGGTGGTTCAGCACACAGTGTTATCTCGGGAGCAACAGGAGCCCGAAAAACAATGCACACTGTGCATCCGAGCATAACCACAGATGGATACTCATTCACACAACACAAAGCATCCAGTGTCATCACACTGCACTTGCCATTGGTCAACGTCCCTATGAGTAAGAGCAGAGAACAGAAGACCCTGGTCCAGGCTGCTTAAAGAGTATCTCATAGGTTAGACATTGTTATAACAATAAACAGTGCTCTGCTTGGAGTTGGCACACACACACACAAACACTCAAAGACCTCTGGCACTGAGTAGCCAGGTCTCATCTGAATTGCAGACACTATTGTTGTTCTGGTTCCACACTAAGCAGGCAGTTGCCTTTTTTGCGGCCTTTAGTATCGCTGGGTCGTCGGCAGTGCCAATTATTCCTGCCATTCTGCTGCATCCACATGTTCCGACTGATAAAACTAATAAAAATGCTTGCTTTTGTGCTCCCTGACGCCCAATTTGCATTCTTTATTCCGGCCCTCCTTCTTTGTCATCCAAAGTTTTATCCTGCTGGGAGTGCTCAGTTGCTGTGTTCAAAGACCTGTGAGACCGAAAACAAACAGTTTAAGCCCACAACATGCCCGTAGTCAAGAGCAGAATTAATTATCATCCACAAAACCATTTTAGTTGAGGAATTGTATTGGGGGGATGAGTCACGTGTTTTCCCTCTCGTATATCAACAAACACTTTCCCTGATTCATGCCTGCTTTCAAATTGTATAATTTTAAAGCACATCTTTTTGCCTAGGTATCCATGTGTTGCTGGAAGAGACCATCTGGATCAATAAACTGTGATCATTATCTACGGTGTGAAGAAGCTTTTTTATTTTATTTAGAGCCCAAGGGGAAAGTAAACACCACTTCAATGGCCAAACCCTTTTCCAGCATTTTCACTTTCATATAGGCCTCATTGTATTTTCCTAAGCCAGCTGTGTTTTTCTCAGAATTTATAAGTGATGTTATTAGAGTCGCAAAGCCCCCCAGTTAAAAAACGCAATCCAATGCAGAAGAATGTCAAGCCTACTTTTTTAATCATTTCATATACTCTGGTTTATGGCCTCAAACCAATACACTTGACAAAAATGATGCTTATTTTGTCAAGTATGGAACTATTTAGGAATACAATTGAAAAAAAGCTATTGATTATCATTTGATCTAGCAAGAACAATTACAATGAGTAAAACATTTTATGTTTCATGCCCATGGAGAATAATGTAAGATGTCACATTTTTGCACGGTTCCTGGTAGCGTGACAACAAAATGTAGGTGATGTGCAGGTAACAACTCCTTTTAATAAGTGCCACTGCAGGAGAAAAAGCTGAAAGAGCAAACTCGGGCCGCAGCTATCGATTATTTTAACAATCGAGTAATACTGTATATCAATTAATTTGTTCTATACATCAATGTAATCAAGAAAACACACTTTACACTTTACTTTAACTGTTTAAATTGACCAAGAATTTCTCTGATTACTTTTTTTTTTCTTATGAATGAACCTAACACTGAACTTGCAATTTTAACATGACAGCATCACTATATATTACTTATATTTGGGGGGAAAAAACAAGTTAAACAGCAAAAATAAACAAAAAAAATCCTGTGTGTAATCTAAAACCAGGTAATAAATAAAGAACCAAAATAAACAAACACGTTCCCTGATAGAGTATAATTGTTTTTTTGTTTTTTTTGACACATTATATAATAACAATAAGCTAACACATTCTGTAACCGTTGTACATTTTAGTGGAAGTGTCCCGGTACAACTTCTTCACTTCCAATACGGTACCGATTTTGGAGTCTTGAGTATTGGCTGATACCGATATCAGCACGAATCATACATACTTGTATTATTTTGTAGTGTGGAAAGTTAGAAATGGTTTGATTCAGTGAAATTAGTCAAACAGAGAACAATGGTAGGTATGAAAAAGACTAACGTATTAATTATTATCAATCTGAAGTTGACTTATGCTGTCTTTAAATTTAAGTACATTGGTAATTGTTTCTTTTCTTCTTCTTGTCACAATAATTAATTAAGTTAGGCTCAAGGCACCGTAAGTAAGTTCAATGATGCAGATACATCTGTTACTGGATACTTTTATACGCTTTTGCCTTGAATACTTTGTATCTCTAAGTAATATGCAACTATAATTATTTGATACTTGTTTATATTGACAAATGGGTTTTGGACTGCAATTTAGTTCAATTAAGGACACTACATACGTATGTCTAGCTTGCGTGCTATTATTGTGTGCTTAGCTGTTGTGTAGCTGCTAGCTCCTAGTAGCCTATAGCCTACCATGTTTACCTTTTGTAAATGACTTTACTAAAATACATGAAAAGACCAACCTTGTGTGTTAATTGAAGGACACTTAGATGTTAACCAACTGTCCAGCTTTGCACAAGTTAACACGCTGATGCAAGCTGACATAATCACAATATTGAATTAGGACACCCCTCCATTTTAGTACATTTGCATCAACATGTAAAAAGGTTGCATGTGTATGTGCAACCACTCCATCAACTTTAATAACAATTGTAGTAGTTTATAAGTAGTTTATAAATGACTGACATGTTCACCAAATCCTAATCAAGTTAATCTGCATTGAAGTGAGCACTGCAATTGAACGCTTCAAATAAAACTCAATAACCAAGTATATGTGTCAGAGGGCAGAAAGATGTCCAAGAGGAAACTATATCCAAGTTTTGGGGGGGTCTCAGAGGGTATAATATTAATAATAATGTTTGTTGTCAGAATATTACACTTCTTAAGTGTATGACAGAGTAATAAAACAGTGGAAATATTCTCAGATGAGTGGATTACATTTGTACTTCAAAAGGTATAAGCACAACTTCAACAGTGCTTTTGAAAAGAGAACCGGGTAGTTGTTGTTTGTGATTTCACAACGGCACACAAACACTCAATAAAAGTTGTATATTTTAAAATGAGACCAAATCTTTCCTCGCAATCAAGGCCCGGCTCTCCTGACACACCAATTATTACCAGCTCACTACTAACAGTACACACATGATGAATAATGTATTTTTCCTCATAGCACATTAATTTGGAAAATATTTCTCATTATAAAAAAATCCAAACTCCTATGACCTACAAACGCTTTGGCAATGTCCCTAGTGTGAAAGAGCCTCTCCTGTTATTGGTATGCAAATGAACATAAGGTAAGGTAATGAAAAACAGCACTAATAAACTTTAGTCACCATACTTGCAGTCTTCCACCTTCTCACTTTAATGATTAGCTTGACCAAGTGTGAAATCTCAAGTGAATTAGTGCTTTATTATAACACTTTTGCTGTAAAATCAGAGGGATATATTGGGAGCAATTAATTTTAGTAAAAAATAATTTTATTTATGTAATGGCATCTTCAATAGTAACACTACAAATGCACAACCACAAATAACCACGTCCGATGCAGCGGATAGACAATGAATCCTGTGGGTTAAGGTTACGCTTTTTTGCTGCTACAACTACAGTGAGGTTCCTCAACATCAGTTAAAAGTTCAAAATAAAATATTACCGTGACTGACAGACAGAGGTGGATTAATGGCTAAAGTTCATCTACAGCAGAACTTGACACAGTCTTTGAGAAACTATCACCTGTTACTGTTAGTCATCATGAATCCTCCATAACACTGTTCGCCAAGGTGCTCAAGTGGCCTAATCAGGAAACAAGTTAGGGATATAGTGAAATACTGAAATAGATCTGACTTGACTTTCCACAGCATGTGGCCAAAATAGTTTGTACGGTCTTGAAACTTATTCATACCTGGCTTGGCAGACGGTTGTTTGCATCAGCCGGGAAACTAAACAGAGTAGACAATATCAGAGACGGGGACTTTGTTTGTGCTGACTCATGGAAACGCACACACACGCACAGCCAGCAGCAAATGGCGAGAATGATAACGCCAGATTGCACAAGCAGCACAGGGCTCCACAGAGAGTTGGGCACAGGATGAGTGGGTTTGCTGCCCGCAGGCTTAGCCCTTTAAGCGCAGGACTTCCTATTGTTGGGTGAGCCAGAGAAGAAGGCTCTCATCACCTTTTGATGGTCACCCATGTGTAATTGTACACTGCCGACTTGACTCAGCAATCCTTGCCAGGGAAGGATGCTGCTCCTTTTCCAATCGAGGTCACATGTGCTGAATAGACAGTTGCTGTATTTGGGATAAAAAGTGACTTTTGCAGAGTTATCTGTATCCTAAACATTTAAGAAAGTGTTGATGTTTTTTATTTCAGATGCACCTGCGTGTGGGTCGCTGTCATTTCCTCTATGCGTGCTTGCATCTGTCACTGGAGAGTCACGATTTCCACAGCGTCCAGTGTCACCGGTTTAAAGCTTAAACTCATTAGTAATTTAAAACATTCCTCCACGTCTCCTCATATGAATTATTCACGACTGTTTTTTTAAATTATTTTTTTCTTTACTTTTTTTACTTTTCAATTTTTGTGAAGTGAAACAAACCTTTTTTTAAGAAAACAAAAATTGATGATTTGCCGAGCAACATAGGCACATCTTTGCATATATCTGAGTGATGATTTATTTTTCCCCTTGGGGAAAATGGTTAGTATGATAAATAAACAGCATGAAATGAATAATTTACACTCTACAGGTACATAGAACTGATGTTGTTCCACTGACTGTACGTTATAAGCATGGCACTCCAGCAGCTGTGGGGCCTGTGGGCCAAATACTGCCCGCCAAGTCATTACGTTTGGCTTAGCAAAGGGTAGGGCTGTGAAAATAATAAAATTTTAATCTTGATCACGATTTTGGCTGCCACAATTCAATGAGGGTGATCGTCGGTCAAATTAATATTTAAAAAGCAGACTCCGGCGCATATCAAATTAAGCCCTCTCACAGCCCATGGCAGCATTAAAGTAACAGTGGCTCATCTTGAAGCCCATGAAGCTGCCCCCGCCCACGCCAATGGCACATTGTGTATGGGCTCAAAACTCCATAACCGCGCCGACCACCAAGTTTAATACATGTTCATACTGACGTCTTTCAAGCTCACATAATTATTGATGGAATGTCCGCAAGGCTAACTTGTTTTCATCTATCAAACATGGTGTTAAAAACTACATTACAAATGGCAGTATTAGGCTAAACTCCTCACTCATAGGGCTGCTGTAAGCGTTAAAGTGTGTAAATTTCGCTCCACAGCAGTAATCCTTCTAAGCGATGCACCTGTGCTATTGCGCACTGTTCATGTAGCTGGAATAAGGTTTTATTTTTTATGTCAAAATCTTGTTTGACTACAAGAAACTATAAAGTATATTCAATAAGAAGACATAATAAACCTTTTTGAGCTAAAAACTAAGCAGCGCATAAAATCCTACTAATACTCTAAACAAAATAAACATATTTTATTCGGACGAACATAACCGCAATTTCTTTTCCAGACACAGTCGAAAATAAATTTCATAAACATTGTACAGCTTCAACAGTCACAACATAAGGTACACCTGCCCACTCTCAGATTGATACAGCGCTGCATAAAAATACCTGCTTTTAGCAGCATTTATGTCATTGCATGTCACACAGTCATATTTCACACACGCCAAGATTAGATGAAAGAGACAATAAGGACCAACATTGGAGGGTACAGGCAGAGGCCATAATACTCTCATAGCTTAAAGCAGAGGGGGAGGAGCATGAGCCGACAGCCGATGCCCAAATAAGTGTGTCCACCACACTGTGACGTCACACTGTCCCCACGATTTAAAAAAAGACTGCAAAACACAGCGGTCAAAGGCTTTCTAAAACTTAGTGTAAGCTCACGCCCAAATGCATGATCCCTATAACTGGTTGCTTTGGCATTTTTTTTACACAAATATTCAACATTTTAACAACATTTATAAGTCAGAAAAGTGGAAAGTCATCATAGGTCCACTTAAAAAAAAATTGTTGCTTGGCCCACGGCCCATTTTCACTTGTCTGGGCACCCGTGCTCTTGATATTTAAAGTAGCATAGAACATACTAAGGGAGTATTTGTAAGAATTATTGTTTCATTGAAAAACTACAAAGAACAAAAAAAAATTGTATCAGACTTGCTGTATTAAACTAAACTACAAGCAAAGCTCAAGATCTCTTTCACCCCACATTTGTTCAGTTTTTTTTTTATATTTGTAAAATGTACCTTTATTTAAGCTTAGCTTCTTTGAGATATCCAGGATATCTAGTTTGAAGGAGAGTAAAAAAAACCTAAATGTTTTTGAAAAGCATGATTTCCCAGACATTAAGCCTCTAATATTTCAGACACTGTTTTTAAAGAAAAATAACCTATTTAAAATGGCATGACAATTAACTTGACTGCCAAGGTTTTTAAATGATGTGTTGGCAAGCTGACACTTACTTGTCTGCATTTATTACATGTGCTCTACTTTTTTTAAAGAGCACCAGTTGGCCCTCCTATCCCAGCGAATGCAGCATACTCGGTTTTGGGTTCAGTCTTGGAGCAGGTATCACCCCAAGATAGAGCAGATGCATATTCCTTTGCAGTGCTAATATTCTGCTTGACAGCTAAATATATGATTTCTTCAAAAACGGATATCTGTCTGCTGAATTAATGTTTTTTTAAGATGAAAGGCAAGTACTCCACAAGGTTTTTTCAAACCTGCCTAAGGTCATCAACATTACAAGGGACACTAATCAACCACCATGGCTAGAGACTAAGCTACAGTATAACTGATGGATTTGACTAGAACAACTTTTGTGACTGTAGTTTTGTAAAAACCTGTCAGAACCTGAACAAAAACACCAGTTCTAGAGTCTAAAATTGTACTAACTGGTTAATGTTGAACCTTTTCTCTCACATCCTCCTAATATTTACCTTAGGAGTTCCAACATACCTGGCCCGCAGAGAGAGGTAAACAGAGACAGACCTTCAGGTCGTGAGAACCTTGTTCAAATCAATGACACTTACGTAAGGTTTCAGTTTCCCATTCTCTAATAATATCTTAAAGGGGAACTGCACTTTTTTGGAATTTTGCCTATCATTCACAATCCTTATGTAAGACAAGAACACATACTTAGATTTTTTTAATGCATTGTAAATATTAAATAAATGCCATCAAAAGCCAGCTTACAATAGAGCCTGTAGGAGTCGCTCTATTTTTCTTATAAAGCGCTTAAAAAAACAATTAAACACCTCCATCAAGGTTTTATAGATGCACTGTAAGTATATATGTAATGTAGGAACAGGCACATTTCTAATAACATGTAATATGTATGCATTTTGCTCATATAAGAGTATGGTGGCGCATTAATATCACAAACGCATCACAATGTTTGCTTTTGTCTTCGACAACATCCCTAATTACTACTTAATGCAGACTTCATGAGAGACAACAAACATAATAAAACATCACTTACTGTACAATGTTTGCTGTCACTGGGATGCCGACTGTTAGAATGTTGATATATTCCCGTTTAGATCAAGAATGACTCATACTCCTTGCGAGAAAAAAAAAGAGTGTGCAAATCAAGCATCTTTTCATGTCTTTTTCGCCATTTCCGTGTCTAAATTGGATGCTAAAATTGGCCAACTTGCCAGATTATGTCCACATTCTTCTACTATCAAAGTGAGAAGAATTGTTTATGATCAAAAGTAAACTTTCATGAGCTCCGAGACGAGAAAGCAGCTCACCTGTTTGGTGATGTAAATAGCAGCACAAGCTAGTTAGCACTCTGATCCCGGCGCCGCTATAAATACTTTGTCTGTGTTAGCTCTTGAAAAAACAATATCACTAATAGTTGGTTAATATTGAAGTCACGAAATGTAAATGGAATATTGCTGGCGCATTTTTGGACGGTTATTTAGAGCGGAGTTTCTTAACCACTGTTGGGCGGTGAGCGCCCTCTACAGAGCACAGTTTGTCAGCTGTTGTCCTTATGGGCCGCAGCGGTATTCAGTTGTAATACACTTTTCCACCACTTGTGGCAGTAATGATAATCTCAAACAAACAGATGAAAGGCCTACTGAAATGATTTTTTTAAATTTAAACGGGAATAGCAGATCCATTCTATGTGTCATACTTGATCATTTCGCGATATTGCCATATTTTTGCTGAAAGGATTTAATAGAGAAAATCGACGATAAAGTTCGCAACTTTTGCTCGCTGATAAAAAAAAGCCTTGCCTGTACTGGAAGTAGCGTGACGTCACAGGAGCTAGTATTCCTCACAATTCCCCATTGTTTACAATGGAGCGAGAGAGATTCGGACCGAGAACGTGATGATTACCCCATTAATTTGAGCGAGGATGAAAGATTCGTAGATGAGGAACGTTACAGTGAAGGACTTGAGAGACAGTGATGGACGTATCTTTTTTCGCTCTGACCGTAACTTAGGTACAAGCTGGCTCATTGGATTCCACACTCCTTTTTTTATTGTGGATCACGGATTTGTATTTTAAACCACCTCGGATACTATATCCTCTTGAAAATGAGAGTCGAGAACGCGAAATGGACATTCAGTGCCTTTTATCTCCACGACAATACATCGGCGAAATGCTTTAGCTACGAGCTAACGTGATAGCATCGTGCTTTAACTGCATATAGAAACAAAAAAATAAACCCCTGACTGGAAGGATAGATAGAAAATCAACAATACTATTAAACCGTGGACATGTAAATACACGGTTAATACTTTCCAGGCTGGCGAAGGTTAACAATGCTGTGCTAACGACGCCATTGAAGCTAACATAGCAACTTAGCAACGGGACCTCACAGACCTATGCTAAAAACATTAGCTCTCCACCTACGCCAGCCAGCCCTCATCTACTCATCAACACCCGTGCTCACCTGCGTTCCATCGATCGGCAGAAGGACGAAGGACTTCACCCGATGCGTTTGGCGGCCCGGAGACGTAGGAAGTCAAGGTGAGGTCGCCGGCTAGCGCGGCTAGCGCGGCTAGCGCTCCAACAAAGTCCTCCTGGTTGTGTTGCTGTAGCCTGCTGCTAATACACCGATCCCACCTACAACTGTCTTCTTTGCAGCCTTCATTGTTCATTAAACAAATTGCAAAAGATGTCCAAAATACTGTGGAATTATGAAATGAAAACAGAGCTTTTTGTATAGGATTCTACGGGTACCATAACTTCCGTTACTCTGACTTCGTCGCGCGCATACGTCATCATACCGCGACGTTTCAGCCGGATATTTCCCGGGAAGTTTTAAAAGTCACTTTATAAGTTAACCCGGCCGTATTGGCATGTGTTGCAATGTTAAGATTTCATCATTGATATATAAACTATCAGACTGCGTGGTCGGTAGTAGTAGGTTTTAGTAGGCCTTGAAGTCTACATCTGAAGTCATAGTTTTTTAAGTCTTAAAAAATAATTGACTAATGTGGTGAAGCTGTATTTTCCTTTGTTTATTTAAGAAACATATGTATTAATAGCAACACTAAATTTGCCCTGGTTTGTGAATGTGAGTGTGAATGGTTGTCTGTCTATCTGTTTTGTAATTAAAGGCCTACTGAAACCCACTACTACCGACCACGCAGTCTGATAGTTTATATATCAATGATGAAATCTTAACATTGCAACACATGCCAATACGGCCGGGTTAACTTATAAAGTGCAATTTTAAATTTCCCGGCAAACTTCCGGCTGAAAACGTTTCGATATGATGACGTTTGCGTGTGACGTCAACTGTTGAAGCGGAAGTATTCGGAGCCCATTGAATCCAATACAAAAAGCTCTGTTTTCATCTAAAAATTCCACAGTATTCTGGACATCTGTGTTGGTGAATCTTTTGCAATTTGTTTAATGAACAATGGAGACTGCAAAGAAGAAAGTTGTAGGTGGGATCGGTGTATTAGCGGCGGACTACAGCAACACAACCAGGAGGACTTTGAGATGGATAGCAGATGCGCTAGCCGCCGACCTTACCTTGACTTCCTCCGTGTCCGGGCCGCCGACCGCATCGGTGATCGGGTGAAGTCCTTCGTCGTACCGTTGATCGCTGGAACGCAGGTGAGCACGAGTCGTGATGAGCAGATGAGAGCTGGCGTAGGTGCAGAGCTAATGTTTTTAGCATAGCTCTGTCGAGGTTCCGTAGCTAAGTTATCTTCAATGGCGTTGTTAGCAACAGCATTGCGAAGCTTCGCCAGGCTGGAAAGCATTAACCGTGTAGTTACACTACCATTCAAAAGTTTGGGGTCACATTGAAATGTCCTTATTTTTGAAGGAAAAGCACTGTACTTTTCAATGAAGATAACTTTAAACTAGTCTTAACTTTAAAGAAATACACTCTCTACATTGCTAATGTGGTAAATGACTATTCTAGCTGCAAATGTCTGGTTTTTGGTGCAATATCTACATAGGTGTATAGAGGCCCATTTTCAGCAACTATCACTCCAGTGGAAGCATTTAAGTCTCATCTTAAAACTCATTTGTATACTCTAGCCTTTAAATAGACTCCCTTTTTAGACCAGTTGATCTGCCGTTTCTTTTCTTTTCTTTTCTACTCTGCTCCGGGGTGGACCGCTAGCCTGTCCATCGGATGGGGACATCTCTACGCTGCTGACCCGTCTCCGCTCGGGATGGTTCCCGCTGGCCCCACCATGGACTGGACTTTCGCTGATGTGTTGGACTTTCACAATATTATGTCAGACCCACTCGACACCGAGGATGTCGTTGTGGCTTGTACAGCCCTTTGAGACACTTGTGATTTAGGGCTATATAAATAAACATTGATTGATTGATTGATTGATGTTCTAATGGTACAATGTGTTTGCTCATTGGCTCAGAAGGCTAATTGATTATTAGAAAACCCTTGTGCAATCATGTTCACACATGTGAAAACAGTTTAGCTTGTTACAGAAGCTACAAAACTGACCTTCCTTTGAGCAGATTGAGTTTCTGGAGCATCACATTTGTGGGGTCAATTAAACGCTCAAAATGGCCAGAAAAAGAGAACTTTCATCTGAAACTCGACAGTCTATTCTTGTTCTTAGAAATTAAGGCTATGCCACAAAACTGTTTGGGTGACCCCAAACTTTTGAACGGTAGTGTACATGTCCAGAGTTTGGTAGTATTGTTGATCTTCTGTCTATCCTTCCAGTCAGGGATTTATTTATTTTGTTTCTATCTGCATTTGAGCCCGATGCTATCACGTTAGCTCAGTAGCTAAAGTGCTTCACCGATGTATTGTCGTGGAGATAAAAGTTAAGTTAAGTTAAAGTTAAAGTACCAATGATTGTCACACACACTAGGTGTGGTGAAATTTTTCCTCTGCATTTATGTCCATTTCGCGTTCTCGACTCTCATTTTTAAGAGGATATAGTATCCGAGGTGGTTTAAAATACAAATCAGTGATCCACAATAGAAAAAGGAGAGAGTGTGGAATCCAATGAACCCTTGTACCTAAGTTACGGTCAGAGCGAAAAGATACGTCCTGCACTGCACGCTAGTCCTTTACTTTCACGTTCCTCATCCACGAATCTTTCATCCTCGCTCAAATTAATGGGGTTATCGTCACTTTCTCGGTTCGAATCTCTCTCGCTGCATTGAAAACAATAGGAAAATGTGAGCAGCCCTTCCTCCGGTGACGTCACGCTACTTCCGGTAGGGGCAAGGCTTTTTTTTATCAGAGACTAAAAGTTGCGAACTTTATCATCATTGTTCTATACTAAATCCTTTCAGCAAAAATATGGCAATATCGCGAAATGATCAAGTATGACACATAGAATAGATCTGCTATCCCCGTTTAAATAAAACAATTTCATTTCAGTAGGCCTTTAAAGGCCTACTGAAATATTTTTTTTTAATTTAAACGGGGATAGCAGATCTATTCTATGTGTCATACTTGATCATTTCGCGATATTGCCATATTTTTGCTGAAAGGATTTAGTATAGAACAACGACGATAAAGATCGCAACTTTTGGTATCTGATAAAAAAAGGCCTTGCCCCTACCGGAAGTAGCGTGACGTAGTCAATTCAACATATACGCAAAGTTCCCTATTGTTTACAATGATGGCCGCATGAAGTGAGAGAGATTCGGACCGAGAAAGCGACGATTTCCCCATTAATTTGAGCGAGGATGAAATATTTTTAAATGAGGAAAGTGCAAGTGAAGGACTAGTGGGGAGTGGAAGATGCTGTGAGAGCCGGGGGTGACCTGATATTCAGCTGGAAATGACTACAACAGTAAATAAACACAAGACATATATATACTCTATTAGCCACAACACAACCAGGCTTATATTTAATATGCCACAAATTAATCCCGCATAAAAACACCTAGGTGTTTGTTATGCTAGCTCCTAGCTACTAGCTCGAGCTAGTTATAGCTCGAGCGGGTAATATGGACGGGATCCTGTATATATAACCCGCCAATACAATTCAAACACCTGCACAACACACACACTCACTCAGCCCAAACAACCGTTCACCTAACCCAAGGTTCATAAAGCTTATATATTTAATCAAAGTTACGTACATGACACGCACGTACGGGCAAGCAATCAAATGTTTGGAAGCGCGCGGGTGGGACCTGATATTCAGCTGGGAATGACTACAACAATAAATAAACACAAGACATATATATACTCTATTAGCCACAACACAACCAGGCTTATATTTAATATGCCACAAATTAATCCTAATGCTAGCTCCTAGCTCCTAGCTACTAGCTCGAGCTAGTTATAGCAAGCGATCAAATGTTTGGAAGCGCAGCTGTGTACTCACGTTATCGCAACTGTGTATCCAAATCAAAGTCCTCCTGGTAAGAGTCTCTGTTGTCCGAGTTCTTCCATCTTGACTGCATCTTTCGGGAATGTAAACAAAGAAGCGCCGGCTGTGTATGTGTTGTTGCTGACTTCCCTCGCAAAATAGACACTTCGCACCGACAACTTTCTTCTTTGCTTGCTCAGCTTCTTTCTCCATAATGCAATGAACAAATTGCAACAGATTCACCAACACAGATGTCCAGAATACTGTGGAATAATGACATGAAAACAGAGCTATTTCGTATTGACTTCAATGGTGTCCGAATACTTCCGTTTCAATGATTGACGTCACGCGCATACGTCAACCCTCAGAGGCGTTTCGAACCGGAAATTTAGCGGGAAATTTAAAATTGCACTTTATAAGTTAACCCGGCCGTATTGGCATGTGTTGCAATGTTAAGATTTCATCATTGATATATAAACTATCAGACTGCGTGGTCGGTAGTAGTGGCTTTCAGTAGGCCTTTAAGTTCTGTTTAGTAATAATGTTTTGAAAACGTTTATCCTGTTAAACTTGTAGGTTAGATTTAACTATGGAATACAATTAAAATCAAGAGTAAAATGACTAAGTCAGTGTTAGTATTTGAGTGGGTCCCGGGCCCCTCGGTAATGGAAAAGGTGGGCACCAGGGTCAAAAAGGTTAAAAACCCCTGATTTAAAGGGGTTTTATGAGGGGAATGAATGACCTCCCATTGACTCCATTGTAAGCAGACGTTTATTTACTTTTAAGTAAGAGTTAAAATGCATAAAAAAATACAATTGTCTTTTTGTCTTCTCATAAAGATTGTGAACGATATCCAAAATTCCAGAACATTTTATAGACATCAGAAAAGGCGGGAGGGCATGAGACAATAAGGACTAACATTGGAGGCTGCAGGCAGACACCATACCAGTTTCATAGCTTGAGGCAGAGGGGGAGTATCAGTGTAAGAGAAGCTGCACTGCACTTTTTGAAACTTTGTCTATCGTTTACAATCATTATGAAAGACATGACGAGGAATGGATTTTTTTTTAATGCATTCTAACTTGTAAACAAAAGTCTCTTTTACAGCGGAGCCAATGGACATCCAAAAAGCGCCAACAACACTCCATTTACATTTCGTGACTTGAATATTAACCAAGTATTAGTGATGTTGTTACTATAAGCGCTAACGAAATCAAACTATTTTATAGCGGCGCCGTTTTTACAAGCTAGTGTGTAATGTTTACATCATCGAGTGGTCAGCTGTTTTCTCTCTTCCCTGCACCCTTGAAGTTTATTCTAGATCATAAATCATTTATCTCACCTGGATAGAAGAAGGCTGAAGATGTATTCCGACAAGTTGGTACCCTTTGACAGCCAAATTAGACTCAGAAATGGCGAGAACGACACGAAAAGACGCTTGGGTCCACCTCCCTTTTCTTTGTGAGGATTATGAGTCATTCTACATATAAATGGAAATATATGAACATCCTCGCAAAATACGTAAATAATAAATGTTATTACAAATGTGCCTGTTACTACATTACACTTACAACAAGTATTTAAAACCTTAATGGGGGTGTTTAAAGTTATTTAAGGGATGTATAGGCACAATACAGCGGCTTCTCTTGGCTCCATTGTAAGCAGACTTTTGATCAAATGTATTTAATTTTTAGAATGCATTATAAAAATAATCCATCCATCGTCGTGTCATAATGATTTCGAAAAAAAAAGTGCAGTTCCCCTTTAAGCAATGGCCAGGTTTCTCCAAAATTATAGATCCTAAATAAATAAAGTTTTTCACTGCATCTAAAGAGGAAGTTGGTACCCAAAAAAATGGGAGATGGTTTCATGGATGTGAAAGTGAACATATTTATGCTACTGTATAAGTCTTCATGAGGATGGAATGGTGGATATAATTTCCAGCTAATTAAAAAAAAAATTCTGAATACGGATTGAATAAATAGCAAGAAATCTAGCAACTTTTTTTGTCTTATTGGAGACTTTTGGAGGATCTGACACGAAAGCACATTGTGCCCTTCACAATGAGCAGCAGGTGCCCCTCCCCTATCTAAAAGCACTCACACTCACATCGATTACATAAAAAATGACAATAAGAAGTGACAGAAGAAAGTTTTTACTCACTTTTTGTCTCTCCCACAATAGTCCTCTCTTCTACAGGACCCATTACAATTATATGCACCATGACCAGTTATGCAAATTAGACTATGATGTCATCCCAATTCCTGTCATTACTCTCAGGAGGAAGTATAGTATCGAGCCTGTTAGAGCTGTGCTTGTGAGCGTGCAAGTGAGTGTGTCATGAAGAGGAATAGTTGAAAAGCTCGGCTGCATACTGTATTTATGCCTCATCGACAGTTTTTAAGAGCTAAGATAATTCTGCTAAAGACCAACTTTTAGCCCTCTGCCTCAAGATTGCTGGAAATAAACACACACGTACTAATAGTAGATACTGACACTACTATCAGTAAAACATGAAGCAAGTTTTAAAGTTTAATTATCCTTAACACCTCAGAGCGGACTTGTCTTTCACAAGGGACATTTAGCTGTATATAATTATATTACCGTATTTTCCGGACCATAGAGCGCACCGGATTATAATGCGCACTGCCGATGAGCGGGTCTATTCAGGTCTATTTTCATACAAAATGCGCACTGGAGTATAAGGCGCATTAAAGGGGTCATATTAAGTATTTTTCTACAATTAAAACACTTCCTTGTGGTCTACATAACATTTAATGGTGGTCCTTTGTTTAAAATGTTGAAATGTAGAACTTTAAGCTACTCTATATTAGAAATGGCAAGAAGATAGAGAAAAAGAAGATAGAGAAAAAGAAGAAGCTTATCGACTAGGGTGTCGGCACGGACTACAATGGCGGACTCACGCAAATTTTCAGGACTTATGCAGATCCCAAACACACATCAGCAAGTACCAGAAGGTAAGAACATTTGGTTTTGCATAATATTGACAAACAAAACAACAGATAATATGACAGCTAATAGGCGCCATTTTGCGGTCGTTATACACACACCATAATAAACCCCGTATGTTGAATCACACGGTAGCCTTAATGCTCCGACAATCAATCAAGCGGTGAGGCTTCATCGCTTACCAGAGTCGGAATTAAAACATTTTGACAGATTTTTGAGCACCGTGTGTAATTTTCTATATTCTCAAAAGAACATCATCAAAGTTTTGGTGTTGTTTACTGGCATCATTTTGAAGTCTACACATATCTCTTATGTGTGACTGCCATCTACTGGTCCAAATTATCATTACACCAAGTACCAAATAAAATAGCTTCGAGGTCGGTAAGCACAACTACAGTTATTCCATACAATAGGCGCACCGAATTATAAAGCGAACTGTCGATTTTTGAGAAAATAAAAGATTTTAAATGCGCCTTTCATCCGAAAAATATGGTAAATGGCTTGGCATTTGTGTGCATTAGTAACTGTGTATCTATTTGAACTAAGGCTGCAACGATTAATCGACATTGTCGGCAAATGTCGACAATTATATTTCTTGCCGACAATTATATTTGTCGACAGTAGTCGTGACATCGTCACTTATGTTTTTCCGGGCAGAAGCGGGTTAGCACAACCACTCGCAAAAACATCACCAGTGATAACATGTAAAGGGTGATAACATTTCCTCTTATTTTTGTTAAAAACATGAATACCTTGCTCAATTTGCAAAGCAGACCTTGTTTTTATGGCTGTACATCTGTGATACACAAACATTTAAAGCGGAGACATGATGACGGACACCTAGAGGTAAGACGCGGTCTCAGCCTCGGTAAGAGTGTTAGATTATGCCTTGCTATCTAGCTAACAAGTGTGAGAAAGAGTTCTGCAAAACATGTTTTAGCCAAAGTCAGCCAGCTAAACTTTGTCTACATCAATTCAAGTACGTTTAAAGCAGCGTCAATTTGCAATGCCGTAAAAAAAAGGAAAAAAAGCACAATAACTAACGCAAACCGAATGCGCGCATGCACACGCACACAAACACATGCACACATACTCACACACACACACACACACACACACAGACAGACACCAATGCGAAGGTATCATAAGATTAAACATACAATCTACTAAAGAATTAATGAAAGATACAAATCTACACATTGAGTCTATTAAGAGTGCTAAAACAGCCAAAAATTTATCAGTAGTCGATATATCAGTGTGAAGCTTTTTAAACATCATCACAAAATTTTTTTTTTCTCTTTGATGAAGTTAGATTTTGTGTTTTGTTGTTTGTTTTTATTGCTCCTATTTTAACTGTTTTTAAATACATAAACAAGGTTAATTGTTGTCGTTTTTTTTAGCAATTTGCGTGTCCTTTTTTTAAATGGACAACATTTTAGTAGTCATTTTAATTTTCGTAACAGCTGAATGAGCAGGACAGTTACAGTAAAAATAAAAATGTATGAATCAATTAGTCATTTTTGTTGTTAGTAAGCACATGCCTAAAATAACTTAAGCTGCATTTAGAAGTCGATGGAAAAATTAAAGCCATTAAATATGTGTAAGCTTTATTATCCGACTAATCGTTAAGGTAATCGTTGACTAATCGACAATCCAAATAAACGTTAATTGCCGCCCTAATTTGAACAGATCCATGTTGAATGAAAGGCCAATGTCAAGTTTTTCTAAAGTGTCAGACCTGTCTGTCAAATGCACCTGCCTGCCCTGTCCATTCACTTGATTTAGTATTTCAAAGCAGACATGTTTGTTCTCTTCTTGGCGTTCTGACCCCCCTTCTCCTGCGCTCCCCACCCTGTCCGGGGCCCTTGGCCCAAGCACCCTGTTATTTACTGCCAAGACAGTTCTGTGTGCAGAGTCAAAACAGCATGGCTGGTTGAGCAAGGGAGCAACCTGCTGCTCACAGAAGCTACAACGTGGCCATCCCTGAGGGGGTGGCAGAGATGTTTACTGCACTACAATCACCAAGGACAGCGAGACAAATAGACATAGACGTGCATTACCCTTTCAACTATAAACTGCCTGTCCTGTTGAGGAATTACCACATGAGATATGAGGGCATAGGTTCGGTGATGTGACAGAGCAAACATCCACGGACCCATTAAGGAAACAACATGTTGGCCCTGACAGGCAATGGCAGCATTCTCTCAAAGGATCTTTACAGTCAGCTGGACTCGCTTGGGAACATGACCTTCAGTAGAGAAAGGTTTGAAAGGCCATCCTAAGAATCGCTGGTTTACTCCATCCACCGAACTCTACATGGTAGTTAAATAAAGACCGATTTAGACACATTAAATTAGTAAATATAGTGCACAGTTGGGGTCTCTTCCAGGACACCATGGTTCCAGAAAACATGTTTTTCCCCGCCGGTGATGAACTGTGTGCCATACATGGGGTGTCTTACAAGTTGACTTTTATTGCCTGAAGAACTCCCAGAAGCATAACCCCAATATCTTATCTCTGTATGTACTGTATGAATAACCTATAACCTCTGTTCAGTGGAAGTACAATTTACAAACACCTCTATTTGCGTGCTTTTCGGTTTACGAACCTTCACATCGCGTCAAATATGCCTCAGTGTACGAACGCTTCATTTATTCCTTTCGCATGCCGCTTGAAGCCATCAAAGGCTTCTATATAAACTAATACAACTCCATTATACTAAAGAGTAACAATAACATTATTATTTGTACATTTGTAGAGTTGATTGTAAATGTAGGGTAGTTGAATTACCTTTGCCTCCTCTGTGCTCCCCATATTTTGTTTGCAATGTTTATTCAATTAACTTTGTGTGTTGTGTGTCTATCACCACATGAACACATCAAATGTATAAGCAAAATACCAAGCAGATGGCAGCAAACATTCCCGAAGGGATGGATTTCTCAAAACATATGCCGGTTTCCGACAATAACAGTGTTTGCAAATGCACTTAAAACATCTTAAGCAAAGCCGCAGTAAAATTCCTTCTCCAAATCTCCTCCTCCTCTCAGTAATTATAGCCTCCCAGCTGACAAAGCACAGGTCTGTTGTGTTTGTCTTTATCTCTTTGAAACCAACAGGTGAAGTGGGCTTTTCTGGGCTGAATGCCAGTCTCTTACTGGTTCTGTCAGCCAAGTTTTGTAAACCCATCCAGGGTCCATACACTTGGGAGATCAGAAGCCTCCATTTTTTTGGAACATTAAACCCCCAACCCCCAAATTAATGGGGAGAAAATATTGTATTGTCACTGTGTATCCGTCAGCTTGTATCCTTGTATAACAGGCAGTATCCTACACAAAAAGAGAATGTTTTCTATTCTTTAAATCCTAAGCGTACAAGTCAACTCAGTGAAGAGGACTTATCTAGACGAAAAGAGAAGAGTTGATCAATTGAAAACTGGGTTGACTTTGGATTGGAATCAAGTGTAAGGGAGGAAGAGGGAGATGGGTGTGAGAGATGAAAATGTGATACAAGGAGGACTGGATCAATCTTTTATCACTGCAGTGTACTTTCATCCCTAATGGATCTGACATGAGCACAGAATTGCCTTCCATCCCATTGCACAGGCAGGAGAAGGGCGCGTGGAACAAGGAGTGTGAGAGTTAGACCAAGCTACACTTAAGAAAAAAAAATACATCTACAGAAGGAGCGAAAGAACCACATTCCCAAAATAATCACAGCCCGAAACCATTCAAACATATTATTTCATGTCCTAGCGTCATCCAATTACCTCCGGCCCTGAGTGCATCTGCGGGAGTCAGTAAATATGCCTGATAAGGGCCTGGGAAATGAAGTCACTTCACAGCTTGAAGAATTACTTTTGTAAATTTCCATCAAGACTCCCCAATGATATCATGCTGTGCATGGCTGGGCTTGCTTTCCTTTCCACATGAGCTAAATGACAGACAGGCCATTGGCTGACAGGCGACAGACGAGCTTGCACTTGATGAGAATGGGACTTTATTTATATATGTTAGGTATATGACGGGGAAAAAAACAGTAAAATTAAGAGTGAAGAACGCGGCACATAAACTCTCAGAGGATGCTTAGATCTCAGCCTCCTTAACCAGCCCATTCAAGGACAATAAGAGAAGTCGAGGCATAGAAGGCAGGGGGATGTGATCACTTACGAGCAAACGATATAAATGTCCTGCTGTCTGCTGCGTAACATACTGTGTGTGCATCCTTTTTACTGTCAATCTTCTGTCAATTAGATGGAGACAAAATGCTAGTAGCCCTACAGGGACTAAAAATGTAAGGAAATATGTAGGTTATCTTTCTATGCAGCAATATTTTAGTCCTCCAAGAAGACTTTTGACAAGACTGGTCTATGGGCCTTTTAGCTCAGGAATGCCGGAATGGCGATTCAATGGTCTGAAGTTCAAACTAATGCCACTGTTGTGTTAAAAGCAATGTTGCTGTCCAACAAATAGTTTAACTGTTACACCCGACACTGGCTCCATCTTCTTAGAATTGTCTCAACCAGTGAAACTGTGGTACGTGTACCACTAATGGTACGCGGGGTCCATCTGGTGGTACGTCAAATAATCACTTGATTAAAGTAGTGTTTTATTTTCCTATATTCAAAAAGTGTTACTGTTTAAAGGCCTACTGAAATGAAATTGTCTTATTTAAACGGGGATAGCAGATCCATTCTATGTGTCATACTTGATCATTTCGCGATACTGCCATATTTTTGCTGAAAGGATTTAGTAGAGAACAACGACGATAGAGTTTTAGTCGCTGATAAAAAAGCCTTGCCTGTACCGGAAGTAGCGTGACGTCACAGGTTGAAGGGCTCCTCACATTTGCACATTGTTTACACCAGCAGCGAGAGCGATTCGGACTGAGAAAGCGACTATTACCCCATTAATTTGAGCGAGGATGAAAGCTTCGTGGATGAGTAAAGTGAGAGTGAAGGATTAGAGTGCAGTGCAGGACGTATCTTTTTTCGCTCTGACCGTAACTTAGGTACAAGGGCTCATTGGATTCCACACTCTCTCCTTTTTCTATTATGGATCACGGATTTGTATTTTAAACCACCTCGGATACTATATCCTCTTGAAAAGGAGAGTCGAGAACGCGAAATGGACATTCACAGTGACTTTTATCTCCACGACAATACATCGGCGAAGCACTTTAGCTACGGAGCTAACGTGATAGCATCGTGCTTAACTGCATATAGAAACAGACGAAATAAGCCCCTGACTGGAAGGATAGACAGAAGATCAACAATACTACCAAACTCTGGACCTGTAACCACACGGTTAATGCTGTGCCGCTTGGCGAAGCCTAGCAATGCTGTTGCTAACGACGCCATTTAAGCTAACTTAGCTACGGGACCTCGACAGAGCTATGCTAAAAACATTAGCTCTCCACCTACGCCAGCTCTCATCTGCTCATCACGACCCATGCTCACCTGCGTTCCAGCGATCGACGGCGCGACGAAGGACTTCACCCGATCATCGATGCGGTCGGCGGCCCGGAGACGGAGGAAGTCAAGGTGAGGACAGCCGCGCGGTGGCGGGCGTTGTAGCTTTCGACGACACCCCGGCCGCCATCAGAGTCGGCAAGAAACATATATTTCCCCAAAGTTACGTACGTGACATGCACATAGCGCCACGCAAGGACGGGCAAGCGATCAAATGTTTGGAAGAAAGCAGCGTACTCACGGTAGCGCGTCTGCTATCCAACTCAAAGTCCTCCTGGTTGTGTTGCTGTAGCCAGCCGCTAATACACCGATGCCACCTACAGCTTTATTCTTTGCAGTCTCCATTGTTAATTGAACAAATTGCAAAAGATTCACCAACACAGATGTCCAGAATACTGTGGAATTTTGCGATGAAAACAGAGCTGTTTGTATTGGGATACAATGTGTCCCAATACTTCCGCTTCAACCCTTGACGTCACGCGCAAACGTCATCATACCTAGACGTTTTCAGCTGGAAGTTTCCCGGGAAATTTAAAATTGCACTTTATAAGTTAACCCGGCCGTATTGGCATGTGTTGCAATGTTAAGATTTCATCATTGATATATAAACTATTAGACTGCGTGGTCGGTAGTAGTGGGTTTCAGTAGGCCTTTAAACTCTGCGTAATGTTACTGTGGCCAAAAATATTAAGTACACTTGTTAAATTAAATATGTGCCTTCTTTTTAATGAATATGTAGGCCTACAACGCTATTGTTTTTTTTAATGTTGGTTATTATGGTGGTACTTGGAGAGCCAAGTGTTTTCTGAGGTGGCATTTGGTGAAAAAAGTTTGACAACCACTGGTCTAACCACATTTAAAAATTGTTTCACACCAAACTTCAACCATGCTTTTTTGTACCTCAATATTTGTACTGTGGAACAGTCATGCTGGTACAAAAACAGGTACTTCCTAAATAGTGGCCAAAAACCTAAAAGCATGGAATTTCCCAAACTTTCATGGTAAAGTAAAAAATATAATTTTCAGGGAAAATTAAAGAATTTAGCCCTAATTCCTGATTATTTGATTGACTAAGGGGTAGGTCTCAATAATTTATTGTAAAACCAAAACCAAAAACTTCCTCTACTCTGTCTTGGTCTTAATTAGGGATGTTCCAATCAGGGTTCTACACTGCCGATTCCGATCATCCATGAGTAAGATCAGCCGATATCAATACAGATACCGAACATGTATTAAAAGGACCCACGTCTGCGGTCCCTTCCAAGGTTTCTCGTTGTTCCCACTCGGTTGAGTTTTTTCTTGCCCTGATGTGGGATCTGAGTCAAGAATGTCGTTGTGGCTTGTGCAGCCCTCTGAGACATTTATGATTAAGGGCTATATTAAGTAAACTTTGATCGACTGATTGACTTTGAAGTCTTTGAGCAATATCAACACAATATTTAAACTAGGTACTTAGCCTCTTTTACAACATATAACGGTTATTAATTTTCCTGAGGGAACCTATCCCAGCTGCAATCATATCACGGTTATTGCCATTAAGATTATCATGGTTATCATTATTAACACGACATTGTTGAATGTGCTCAAAAAGTACTCTTACACACTTATAATCGAGTTTCATTTAAAACATAAAATACAATAAATAAATAGCCACTAAGCACTTTCTTGGCAGAACAAATATGCTATATAATACTATTGTTCTGGCTACTTGAGAGCCATATTATTTTTATCTGAGAACTTAAAAATGTTTATCTTTTTCTGTTTTAATTTGTAAAAGTTTTAGTGTTTTTTAAGGATTAGGAAAAAATTGTGTATTGGTAGCGTCACGTCCGGTTCATGTGACGTCACGCAAATTCACTTCTTGATGTCATATTCCTTTAAGTATAGATCAAGCTTTCGGGGTTAAGAGAGCACAGCCAGGTTTAATGTGCACAAGTGAATATCTTAGTTGCTCAGATATTAATGTGTTTATACAAATTTAGAAAAGGGAATGTCATTTTTTATTGGGAAAAGAAGAGGTTTGTGTTTCTTGTATTCATGTTACATTTAAGCTAGCTAGCGCTAGCTTGCTTCTCCAGTAAATGAGCAGTGTCACGGGTTCATAAGTTTCTCAAAGTGTTATCAATAATGGTTTTACGATCATTTTAATTTAAAACAGTAATACTAACTGTGGACAGTTTTACTACGATTAATCATTATATTCTTTATCGTTACATCCATAGTTGACACATAGTTGTTATATTATCCTCTTTAAACTCTTATTAATCTACTTGTTCATTTTATGTTAACAACTGCTTACTTTCAGCTGTAACACAGTTATATCTAGACTTCTTAAAGTTAAACACTTACTTCTTCTGTTGTTTAAAACTAGCTTAGCAGTCTGTTTAACTATTAGCATGCCTGATCCTGGCTTGCTCTCGGCATGTAACATGTTTAGCCTCGTTCCCAAGTGATAATGTTACTTAAGATTCTAAGAAACGCAGTTAATTTTTCGTAATGGAAGTGATTATTATAGGAGCGTCTCCACACTGTGTATGGATACACATAATTAGGACAAAAAATACAGTGTCAGCCAGATGGGATTGGCATTAAAAGGCATTTATCGGCAATAACAATAATTTACTTTTTCACAGAAATCGTCCAATAAATAATCGGTGATCAATAGATCGGCAAATCCCTAGTCCTAAAAACAGTGCAAGAGAAGAATGACTCAGAATGTAAAGTGATAACAAAAAAGACATAGCAACAATTAAACAGACAACTGCAAGCAAAATAAATAAACAACCAGTTATTACCAAAAAAGAAAAAAACTTAGGTCAGGTTATTGATTATGGTTCTTCCTCTACAATCAGCACCTGTATTACCAGTCTGAAACCATTAAAATGGGCAGAACATATACATTCTAGTAATACCCACAGTAAGACTGTGTTTTTTTTATTTTTAAATACAGGGGAATATCCCAAATTAGATAACAAAAATGTCATTAATGGGTTTTCCATCTGACACTCACCATGTTGACAATGTTAAATGGGATGCTCGTCAGACAAAATTATGAGTAAAGGTTTAAATAGACTGTGGTACATTACACTTGCATGGTGTCGGTACTTGAGATGTGTAGCACACTAACAGTTAAGAGAGGCTGGTGCATGCTGCACTGAACTCTGTCCGAGCCACCAATGAATTAATCTTTAATCCTCCAGTGATAAAAGCAGCAGGCAGTGTGTGACTACAAGGAGTAGCCTGCACTTGTCTCATAGTTCTAACAGGGAACAACACTCTCTTAAAAACAAAAAACAGGCACGGGGATGGCTGCTTTTGTGCAGGTAGCAATTTAACCTTAAAAGCACACTAAAAAACATAAAAATCAGGACAGCACAAAGAGAAAAGTTTCACCCAAACAGGTTGGAGTAGTTTCCTACAGGAGGACAACTTGGAAGTCATACTCGCAGAGATGCAGCTTAATTTCCTAAAAGTGTAACAATCTATCCACAATTAGATACATTAAAAATATATCTTATGCCTATCCTCATAAGTTTTCATATGCCATTCCTTTCCAAACACATGGGAAAGTCACAGACCAAACAGCTGACTTCAAAGAAACTTCCCAGCGCTGACTTTTGAAACAAGTAAAGACACATTCAAACACACAAAAACCATGTCACTCACCCAGAAAAAAAGATCTTCTTTTCACTGCCTTTAGTCTTCTGTCTGTGTTAAGATCTCACAGCTTCCCTGCCTTTACTTCTGACACAGTAGCAGAGTACTCCCAGTGTATGCAAGGCAGCGCTTGCACGCATGTGTGTGTATGTGACAGGAAGTAAGGACAGTCCGTCAAGAACAAGAGGTCAGAGGCAGTCCGACGTGGTGACCAAGAGGTATGAAGGATGTCGCGGCTTCTGTATTCTCGCTCCGTCTGGCTGCTTGCCTTAGGAATGCTCTGCCCCTGGGTGTCTCCACCACAACCAAGATCTGAGCGCCTGGAAGAGTTTACTGTCGCTCTCTCTCTCGCTCTGTCTGTCTCCACCCCTCCTCCTTCTCCTTCTCTCGGTCACTCACCAACAGAATAACACACCCTATCTGTCACTCCACCCTCTGTCATTCTCTTAGTCCCCACCCTTTCCTGCTGTTCTGACAGGTTAGTTCCACTCCCCTTTTCAGGTAAGAGTCTGCCTTCAGCTTCATGTTCGCTCTGAATCAGTTTCCTCTTATTGCTACACTGTTGAATGGAGTGGAAATGTAAGTCATTTGTATGTACAAAATAGTGTTTGTAGAATCTATAACTTGAAGCATACAGTCTTGTGACGTGAGCATTTGATTATGCAAAATAATCTGCCACATGTCACCACTTAGCTACCAAGAAGAACATGTGTAAACAACAAAAGCCACAAAAATATCATCCATACAAATATTATTATGGCATCATACTAACAATGAAGCCTACACAGAACATGTTGTTCTATCCCGCTCCAACTCACTCTGAGTTTTAAACTTCAGCACCTCGGTCTGCTCCTTGACTACCGCCCAAACCTGAAACTTAAGACTGAGGACTGATACTGCACCTTATACCTAAAAAAATATTTCCGTGTAACAACATTTGTTAGTGATCAGTTTTAATGTAAGAAAGCTATCACAGCAGTGATACATTTTTCATACAATGTTCTGTCCTAAATAAAACTGTGAACATGAACTGATAAAACCTGATCGGATGAGAGGCGAAACGTCCTCCAAGACAATCTGAACAGTCAAGTTGGGATCGATTCGCATTCACGTTTTGTGTTTTAGTAATTTTATAGCAGTTCGTAACCCACATTTCGTCAGCATCGTTATAATAATCATTAAAAAGGGTCAGAGGGAGTTGGAGCCTATCCCAATTCCCACTCACATTCACACCATCACTATGTGATGGATGAACCCATGTTAGCAGCATGGAAGTCAGCCAAGTGAAACACTACACTACAGTGACACATTAAAATCATCCTAAATTCTCCTTTCGCCCCCTTTCCCACAGTTATGCCTAGAAATGATAAAGGTATTGATTTTTGTCTGAATGGCTATGAATTATGATATACAAACAGAATAAATAAATTAGGAGGGGGGTCGCTTTGTACATTCATAAATCTGTTAAATTTAAAGTTTAAAAAAATATGACCTTAGCTGTCGATGGATTATTTGAATGTTTAACAGTGGACATTCTAAATGATGAGAAGACAAATATCTTCATGAGTTGTGTATACCGGGCACCTGGTTCAAGCATAGACACTTTCAATGAGTGGATGGGTAAACTGTTTTCCTCTGTGAACCATAAAAATATATTTATCTGTGGTGATTTTAACATTGATTTGTTAAATCTAACCAAGCAAAAAAACGATGACTTCATTATTCATCTTTATTGATGATTATGGTAAAGATTATAATATGAGTAATGTAGTGAACAAGGGCAATAGTTTTTTTGTAAATGTTGGTCCTAAGTTGGCTGTTGATATCCCAGAAAATGGAGTTACAAAATCAACTATTACCGTATTTTTCGGACTATAAGTCGCTCCAGAGTACAAGTCGCTCCGGAGTATAAGTCGCACCGGCCGAAAATGCATAATAAAGAAGGAAAAAAACTTATATAAGTCGCACTGGAGTATAAGTCGCATTTTTGGGGGGAAATGTATTTGATAAAACCCAACACCAAGAATACACATTTGAAAGGCAATTTTAAAAAATAAATGAAGAATAGTGAACAACAGGCTGAATAAGTGTACGTTATATGACGCATAAACAACCAACTGAGAACGTGCCTGGTATGTTAACGTAACATATTATGGTAAGAGTCATTCAAATAACTATAACATATAGAACATGCTATACGTTTACCAAACAATCTGTCACTCCTAATCGCTAAATCCGATGAAATCTTATACGTTTAGTCTCTTACGTGAATGAGCTAAATAATATTTGATATTTTACGGTAATGTGCTAATAATTTCACACATAAGTCGCTCCTGAGTATAAGTCGCACCCCCGGCCAAACTATGAAAAAAACGGTAAGCCGAATTCTTTGTCATTCTTCCTCTCAGCTCCAAATGAGCAGGAAGTGACAAACATTGTGAGGAAGTGTAAGAGTAAGTGCTCCACTGACTGCCATGGTATCAACATGATATTGGCTCAAAAAGTTATACTGAATATTGTAAACCCCTTAACTTATATCAATCAAAGTTTATGTATATAGCCCTTAATCACAAGTGTCTCAAAGGGCTGCACAAGCCACAACGACATCCCACATCTGGGCAAGAAAATATATATGTAACCTGTCATTCCAGATTGGCCGCTTTCCAAGTAAAATGAAATTGCTAAAATAACTCCACTCTTCAAAAGTGACAGCAAACACGCTTTTACCAATTACAGACCAATTTGTCTTTTGCGTCAGTTCTCAAAAATTTCACAGAAACTATTTAAAGGCCTACTGAAATGATTTTTTTATTATTTAAACGGGGATAGCAGATCCATTCTGTGTGTCATACTTGATCATTTCGCGATATTGCCATATTTTTGCTGAAAGGATTTAGTAGAGAACGACGATAAAGGTCACAACTTTTGGTCGCTGATAAAAAAAGCCTTGCCTGTACCGGAAGTAGCGTGACGTCACCGGAGGAAGGACTCCTCACATTTTCCCATTGTTTACAATGCAGCTAGAGAGATTCGGACCGAGAAAGCGACGATTACCCCATTAATTTGAGCGAGGATGAAAGATTTGTGGATGAGGAAAGTGAGAGTGAAGGACTACAGTGCAGTGCAGGACGTATCTTTTTTCGCTCTGACCGTAACTTAGGTACAAGGGTTCATTGGATTCCACACTTTCTCCTTTTTCTATTGTGGATCACAGATTTGTATTTTAAACCACCTCGGATACTATATCCTCTTGAAAATGAGAGTCGAGAACGCGAAATGGACATTCACAGTGACTTTTATCTCCACGACAATACATCGGCGAAGCTCTTTAGCTACTGAGCTAACGTGATAGCATCGGGCTCAAATGCAGATAGAAACAAAATAAATAAATCCCTGACTGGAAGGATAGACAGAAGATCAACAATACTATTAAACCATGGACATGTAACTACCGGTACACGGTTAATAATTCCCAGCTTGGCGAAGCTTAACAATGCTGTTGCTAACGACGCCATTGAAGCTAACTTAGCAACGGGACCGCACAGAGCTATGATAAAAACATTAGCGCTCCACCTACACCAGCCCTCATCTGCTCAT